>NC_142392.1:32673666-32836166 GCF_059441095.1 Idiotropiscis lumnitzeri | reverse complement strand
ATGTTTTTCCATTCTTTATGAGTTTGCATATTCAAATTGCTTTGCTGTGCTTCAATAAAACGCTGCACAGGAGCGGGAACGCTTTTCTCTTTGGCGGACTTCTCCTCGCAAGTGACAAAGACAATCTTGGCTGGGTGATTCATTTATGAAGGCTTGTCTCGTTTTTGACAAAAACTTCTTTGACAAATCTTGTTCAAGTAATTCCTTCTGGAATGATTCAACCTGACTCTAAAAACTGTACACACTGGGGCAAAATGATCAATGGAGGTTGATGAATTTTAGTGGATAAAACACAAAGGATTAAGTTTTTTAATAAATCAAGTACGTATTGGTCTTATTTATGAACTTTGTACTGGCTTGGTCGGGTGAGAGTCAATGAACCTCCGGTGGCCCTGCACTGTTTTGTGCACGTGTGCATCGTTTCACCCCATCCAAGCAATTAAAATACATTGAATGCATCCATCCAGGGTTGCACGGATCTCATCAGTGAACAAGCGCATGCTGCAAGGAATGCATCTGCATCTTTGTCTTACTATGGGCTCAAAAAGGCTGAAAGTCACAACCCCCTTTTCTACCTACAAGTCCAGGAACATTTAGTTCCTGGTAAAGTTCCTGTGGCCCAGGTGGTTTGCATCTCCCCCGCAACTTATAGTTCCTGGTAATTTTTGCAAATGACAATGATGACGGAACAATGGGAGGTGTTGTGTTACTTTGTTACTCATTACTGACACCCTATGGCTGTTATACATCATTGCGGTTACAAAATAATTCAGTGAACTCATAATATTTTGGTGTATCTTCGTCGAATTTGAATACATATTGGATAACTTTAAAATATACAGTCATTATTCAAATATGTCAACACAAAAGTCAGAGTGAAAGTGTTGTTGCTTAATGCTGATGTGTAAGAACTTTTACTCTTCAAACGTAATCTTGTTTTAAAATTTATTTAGAAACAGAAATTTTATAAAAATAAAAAGAGTAATGTCAGAACGTACTAGCAGGATAAATGTCATTTTGGGTAAAAAAAAAAACAAAAAAACAAACGTTACTCATGCAATAAATAGCGACTCTGATTCCAGGGCCCCTTTAATTCTTTTAGGGATGCAGGTTATCATGAAAGCAAAAAGTACCCACGATGAAACTATCTATAAATGCAAAAAGAAATACTTGTAAACATATTTCGCTTGAACGATTCCTATTTTATCAATGACATTATGTTGCGATGGCCCCCAGTGGCCCCCATTAATAAGTTAGGGTCCCACAACAGGTGTTCCATCAGACGCACACAATAGCCTGTGTGTGCTAACTTCAGCTCGCTTCCAGAAACGTCTGGGACCATGTCAGGAATGAAATCGGGCATCAGCCGCAACGTGCTTCCTTTTTAAATGCTCGTTTATCACAGCTGTGCTGCCAAAGAGAGGTTTACATCGAAGGACGTAATTTATTGAAATGCCCCCATGGTTTGGTCCAAGTCGGGGTCGCACGCATTGTTCCGTGTGCGGCAGGCACCAGTCAAGGTAGTACGGTAGAAACAATATAAGACAAAGTCGACGCACAAGGTTTGACTTGACCAAACCAACTGTATGTTTGTCTTTTTGTGTCCGACAGACGTCAGTGAAAACAATCTCTGTTCTGTGAAAGAGGAGCCAGATTTGACTCACATCAAAAAGGAGGAGGAGGAAGAGGAGATCAACAAGTCACCAGTGAACGTTGTCTCTATAAAGACTGAAGTTGAAAACAAGGATGAGAGTGAGGACAACAGAGGGGCGGAGCCTCCAAGCAGCAGCTCAAGTCATCACGTGACAACAGAAGGTGATGAAGACCACTGGGGGCCATCACAAGCACATAATGAGGACACATTAGACGCTCATGACGATGGTGATACTAATGATGATGATGATGATGTAGATGATGATGGGCAAGCCAACGGTGAAAGGGCATGTCACACTGACTCATTCACTTCAAAGCTGTCTTTAAAACCGCACACGAGAACACACAGTGGAGAAAAAACATTTTCTTGCTCGGTTTGTGGCAAAAGCTTCTCTCGAAAGTTTCATTTAACAATCCACACAAGAACACATAGTGGAGAAAAACCTTTTTCTTGCTCTGTTTGTGGAAAATGCTTCTCTCGAAAGGCAAATTTAGTAAGGCACACAAGAACGCACAGTGGAGAAAAACCTTTTTCCTGCTCAGTTTGTGGAAAATGCTTCTCTCGAAAGGCAAATTTAACACAACATACAAGAACACACAGTGGAGAAAAACCTTTTTCCTGCTCAGTTTGTGGCAAGAGTTTCTATCGAAAGGCAAATTTAACACAACATACAAGAACACACAGTGGAGAAAAACCTTTTTCCTGCTCAGTTTGTGGCAAGAGTTTCTCTCGAAGGTCTCAATTAATAATTCACTCAAGAACACACAGTGGTGAAAAATCTTTTTCCTGCTCTGTTTGTGGAAAATGCTTCTCTCAAAAGGCAGGTTTAACATATCACACAAGAAAGCACAGTGGAGAAAAACCTTTTTCATGCTCAGTTTGTGGCAAGAGTTACTCTGACAAGTCTAATTTAACAAGCCACACAAGAACACACAGTGGTGAAAAACCTTTTTCTTGCTCTGTTTGTGGAAAATGCTTCTCTCAAAAGGCAGGTTTAACATATCACGCAAGAAAGCACAGTGGAGAAAAACCTTTTTCATGCTCGGTATGTGGCAAAAGTTTCTCTGACAAGTCTATTTTAACAAGGCACACAAGAACACACAGTGGTGAAAAACCTTTTTCTTGCTCGGTTTGTGGCAAAAGCTTCCTGCATAAGTCGCATTTAACAATCCACAAAAGATCACACACTGGAGAAAAACCTTTTTCCTGCTCAGTTTGTGGAAAATGCTTCTCAAAAAAGACATATTTAACAGAACACACAAGAACACACAGTGGTGAAAAACCTTTTTCCTGCTCAGTTTGTGCCAAGAGTTTCTCTCAAAAGGGGCATTTACGACGCCACACAAGAACACACAGTGGAGAAAAAACTTTTTCCTGCTCAGTTTGTGCCAAGAGGTTCTCTCGAAAGTCGTATTTACAAAGCCACACAAGAACACACAGTGGAGACAAGCCATTCAGTTGCAGCGTTCGTTCTAAAAAAAATTGTCACTGAACAGGGAGCTGAGAGACACGATTGTGCTGGCGAGAATTGCAGCGATCCTTGAAGATTAAAAAAAGAAAAAAAAAATGAAAGACCCGACTCTTTGTGGTAAGATGTAAATGTGATTTTCAATAAAATATGATGAAATTGAATTTTGCAAAGCTCTTTTATTGAGATCAGTGCCAGAAGAACCACTGTCTGAGTGGTGATGATTTTTTTGTGTGTTTACTTCAAACATGTAAATAAAATTTATTGCTTTTGCCTGGTACAACATTTTTTAACATTATGCTTTTCAGTTGTCTTTTTAATGGTACTTAATGGAAAAGGTGTGAGAAGAAACAGTGCTTATGAAATCGGTGCCTTCCACAATCATCAATAAAATCACTTGTTCCACTTGCTCAACTCGCCTTCATTACGCTGTGAAAAGGTGAAAAACAGAACTCGAAGTTGAACTATAAAAAGAACCAGAAAGAGAAACACGAATAGTCTCGGTTTCTCTTTCTAGGTTGAGCTCTATCAAGTGTTTGGGGTTTGTTGCTAAGCAGAATCTCACTTCAGAAAAACTATAATTTTGTCAAATATGCAAAATACTTTTTATATTATATTTTTTATACTTTGGATTGCTTATATAATGCAATCGGGAAATATTGAAATGTAAAATTAGCAACGACATACAGACTTAATGCAATTAATAAGAAATATAGAAACATTTTATAAATATTAGAGATAATAGAATTACGCTTTCTTAATTATTCATGACGTCATAACCACGCCTACAGAATTACGCTTTTGTCGAACTTGTCCCCGCCTACAGAATTACGCTTTTGTCCAAAATGGCCGCTATCCCCGCCCCCTGTGTTCAAAACTATCCAATCTCCAGCCACCTATTTAAAAATATTTACAAATTCCCTGCCCTTGAAGCGTTAATACCACGCCTACAGAATTACACTTTTGTCGAAGATGTCCCCGCCTACAGAATTACACTTCTATCAAAATCAATGTGTTCCCCACGGGCGTGGGGGGGTGTGTGTGGGTGTGTGTGTGTGTGTGTGTGTGTGCGTGGGCCAAGCCCCCCTCCCCCTGAATGCCCTTTCTAGTAAAAACAATGTGTCCCCTACGTGCGTGTGGGCCAAGCCCCCCCCTCCACTCCCCCTGTATGCTTCTTATGTTAAAAACAATGTGTTCCCTGCGTGCATGTGTCCGCCTCCCAAACTGTACTTATGTCATGCATATTTTAATTTCTGAAGTATATAAAGCATCCAATGAAATGTTCTATTTAAATAAATAAAATTAAATTAAACGAGTGAAATAATATGAGTTGAGAAGAGCAGGCGTTGTTTTTACCTTTGAATAATATGTTTATTCGGTTGATATTTGCCCTTTTTGCAAACATGTCTGGACATATTCCCAGCGACATAAGTTTAAACATGGTATTGTGCATGCTTCGGGGGTTGTCCGGGCAAGACGCCGGCCATAGACACCCTCCAAGCCTGCAGCAGCCTCAAGGTGTTTCAAAAGATAGTGAGTGGCAGGCAACTGTCGACATCCGGTCGTCAGACCCCTTGCCTTTTTGTAAAATCTGCCTAGTCATGTTTGCATGTCTGGACATGTATTTGTTGGCTACATTTGGACAGTCAAACGCCGTCATTTATCCCGCCCCGGGCGAGAAAAATGAAGGGTGATGTCTCCACCCCTCCCGCCCCTCGCACCCTCCTATTTCCCTGTACGTCACATCCTTCCTACTGCCGGCAGCCCCCATGTTTGTAGTCCTTTTTTGTAGTCCATACGCTGAGTAAAATAGCAACCAGCCTGGTTAAGAAATAGAATACAGCTAGGTTAAGAATATAGCACACAGCTAGGCAACCCTCATGTTTGTAGTTTATACAGGTAAGCAAAGAAATATTAGATATTAGAATATTATATATTATTATATATATATTATAGTATAAATATAGATATATATTATAGTATAAATATATATATATATAAATATATATATATATATATAATAAATAGCATGCTGCTAAGAAACAGCGTACAGCTAAGAAATAGTATGTAGTTAGGTTAAGAAACAATATACATTTAGGTTAAGAAAATAGAATACAGCTAAGAAACAACATGCGTTTAGGTTAAGAAATAGCAGCTAAGCTAAGATATCATTAAGGTCGTTTTACCAATTATTTTACCTTTCAAGGAGGAGCATCATCTTGTCTGTAGACATCCCCAAGTCATCTTTGCAACAAGCTTCGACATGTTTTCACGTATTTCTTATCTATAGTTGGACAGACAGACGACCACCAAGTTGCGGTCGTGTGTAAGCATAAACAACACCGCCCGCCCCCCAGAATCACGCTTCTGTCAAAAATAAGCACATCCCCTACTATCATATCCCGACCCCAGTCTCAATACAGCCAAAGCCCAAGTCACGCTCTGCACAGACAAAACAATTTTTCCGGCTGAAGAGCCAGACCTACTCTAAAAATGAAGACGCTCAGAACAAGACGCCGCATGGTCATGGACATCACACCGAGAAGGGTGGCAACCATCGTTGCACCTGATCAGGTTTCTAATAACATTGCAGAGCACTCGTCAGGTAAACGATGCAACTAATCCTTAACTATATTCCTATAATCAATAGCTATATATTTAATCAAAGTATCTTTGTACTGCAGATAGCGGTGTGGATGAACCTACATGCGACCATGACATGACTATGGTTGAAAACGTTGTTGGTGTAGAAACCCTGACAACTGCAAACATGGAACAGGTTGACGCCTGTACAAATGTAGACCAGGATGGAACCCCTACCTACAAAAACAGACGAGGACCAGGCAGGACCATCATACTCTTTATGGGTGGGCGGTACGGGAATCTTACCAACTCCTGTTGTAGCCTCGTACAACACTGGCGAGCCATCATATTCAGGGTGGAGCCGTCCCGTTTCAACGACACCGCCGTCGACACCTCCGATGACCCCCACCTCGTCGGCAGAATCTTCACAAAATGCGAAGGTACAACAGCCCAGTTGTTCCGACCAGGCTGAATCTCCACAAATCAAGGAGGTACGAGTACCTAGTTGGTCCGAACAAGAGTTCTCAAACCGTTCGCTTGAGCCCGCTAAGGTTCAGACCGTCAACGACCCTGACCCCGGACCTGCACCTATTTCCGAAGATGAGGCAAAACATATGTCATGGGATAATCCTCCTAAGGGATGGATTGATATGGATGTCGTATTAGTTGTTAAGGCGGCTATTATTTACATGGTCAGACGTTTTTTGATAAAGTATCACAAAAAAAGGGGTTGTTTGCATAGCTATAGATACCTATGCAATAGTTATTATCTAAGACTGCAATATGAGCGCATCATGCCAATCCTTTGCGATAAAAAGTTTTTACCATGTATTCACTACTTGTTGGATTTTTGTTCTGTAAAAGCGGATAAAGAAACAGTCAAGCGAATTGCAGAGATCTTAATGGTGGATTTAGCACTCGTAAAGGACTTACCGGACCGCCTTAAAGTGGATGAGCCCATATGTTTTATGATATATCGTGATCAACTTGATATTTTCGAAGAATATCTTATAGAAAATATTAACTTTGACTAAAAATGGGTAATGTGTTGAGAAAATTATCGCTTTTTGGCTATAGAAGCTACTTTGAGTCGCTCGGGTTCGATCGACACGTTTCAAAATATTTTGGAAAATTGGGAAAATGAGATAAGTGACTTAGCATACTCACGTTGTTTAACGATGTGATAAGATACCGTCTCTGTCATCAACAACCTGTGGATCTCGCACACGAATTGAAGATGTTTGAAGACCTGTTAGAATCAAAAGTTGATCCATCTGTTTTAACCCTGACCTATAGACTTTTTACGTCTTCGAGAATCCTTATCATGTGTAACCAGACTTAACCTTGTCATATTTTTGTATTTCATTCAATTAAAAATGGATGTTTTTAAAAATATGCTTTTGCGTCTGTGTGTTTAGACAAATAACAATGTGACGTTTGTCACTAAATCATAAACCGTCATGAGCGTTAAACGTTGGTTGAAAAAATTGTACTACGATCCCATTCAACCAGCCAGTTTTGGAGGTGCAGATCGCCTTCATTTAGCTGCGAGGGAGAAAATGGGTCAAAAAGTGACGCGTCATAAAGTCAAGGATTTTTTTATCATCGCAAGATGCATACACCTACAAAAATAGGAGCACAGAAAGGTTTAAAGGGAAGTCTCTGCTTTGAAGCTTGCCCCACAGAGTAATAAAATTGCACTTGGTAACAAATAAATTACCGCAAAAGTCGGCCAGCCAGGATGAAATAGTTAAAGACAGAGAGTTTCCAGAGTTAACAAGGATCATTAAGCGTTCACTGTATCGCGTACCATCGCTATTTAGAATTTATTGTCATCGTGCCCGCAGGTGGTCAAAAGTAAAGACGGCTGCCGCCAGCACAAACGGCCCCAAAACCTGAAAATAATATTGGAGAGAGAGAGAAAAAGAAATCTGCCAATATGGAAATGCACTGGTGCCGGACTACGAGTCCATCATAAAACAGAAGCATTGTTCGGTAAATAAATTAAGGTTGAATGATTTAGAAAAATAACATAAATTATGCTGCTTTATATTTTGATGTAAAATCTTAAGAGCTCCTTTCAGAGCGCATTCTCGCATTTAGTAAGAAGGATTGTGTACATTATTTAAGAAATGAGACATTAAGTGATAAAGACTGCGTAAACATCATTTAAGAAATAATAAAAGCCTCGTTCTTCTGAACTGTCAGTAAAACACCGGACTTAATAGCTCTCGGGTGGTGCTTTATGTTTAGTGGAAAACACCAAAATTTGTTTAATACCATTTATGCTTGCATACTCTTACGCTGATATATTGTGTTTTCAGTAAGTCGATGTCAGATACACAGAATGGAATGGTGTTTATCTACTTCTTTGAAAAGGTAAATATTTTACGAATCCGAAAAGAAATGTAGCAATTTTTGTAATGTTAGCAAAGTCGAGTAAGTTTTGCTGCAGATATGACTTGACACCGATTTGACAGTCTTTTTCATCCTTAATTTACTTTTCTTTTTTTTTTAAATCTGACTTGATGATTTATTATCCTGACAAAATTCTTACTAATAGCTACTGTTAACATCTTTTGCAGCGAGACTTCAGCAAACTATTAAAACAATAACAATAATATGCTTATTCTCTGCCTTTGTTTTTTGTTTCTTTTGTAGGAGACATGACTGTGATATATTAACAAAAAAGATGGCAGGAATTTGTTCATATTAATTTTTGTTTGTCTTGGCGTGTTTAATTTTTTTAAAAGGAAAACAGGCAACATAAAAGATAGACGCATTTTCGCAAATAAACCTCATTCTCATTCTCTGTATTTTGATTATTTGAAAAATATCTCTCGGGTTGTTGGGTGCGTGTCTTGAATTTCACAATGTATTATTTACCAGTGATGCACGATAATATTACCATTGTTTTTAACACGCTGGCCATCGATCATGTGGTATTGGCATTAATTTCACAGTTTGAGCCGTGACTTTTGACCGTAGGTCAGTCAAATGGTCCAGGCTGACTTTCTAGAAACTCAGCATGAACTGTAAAATAGTCCCACTTTTTCCATGCATTGTAAATGATTCACTTTGTGACTATAGTAACATGTCAGAAATTAGTCAGAAATGTTTATCATTGTTTTCCAAAGTAAATGCCGGTGTTTGCCCGTCTTATTCTGAGTCACAAAGCAGAGAAAATTAACTTTCAAGAGGCTGAAATCAGGACTTGGGCAATTTGAATTTTAAGTAGTGTCTCTCAACGATTAACCGATTATCAAAATACTTAACATTTGATTCCAGATTAATTATAGCGGTCACTGAAGGTGTAGTGGTACACTCGACTCGACCGAGTTGGGTGCTGTGCGGGCAGCGTGGGTTCAGTTTCCACTCAGTGACTTTGTCTATGTCCGTCCTGTGACTGGCTGACAAACAGCTTAGGGTGTTGTGCGCTTTTCGCCCCGGAGTCAGCTGGGATAGGCTCCCGCGACCCTGTACAGGATAAGCGGTGTGGATAATGACATGACATTAATGATAGCCTAATCATTCAATTGTTGCACCTTTTCTTGCCTGATGACGACCGTTTTATTGCGTGCTACTTTTCAAACTTGTAACGATGCATTCTTGTATTTATTCTTCCACCTTCCCCCTGTGTTTTCCAACAGGTAAGCTGTGACCTTTCCTGTCTTTGTCACTCCATGCACTGGCAAGTACCGCGGGCAGTCCTGGCCAGGCGGAAAGGGGCAGTACTCGTAAACTGTGCTGCTTCTGGAGACCCCATGGCTGCGGGCCCACCATCTCCCTCTGCGAGCAACCGAAAGCTCACACTGGTGGAGTTGATTTTATACTACCTGTTGATCTTGCTGGTTTCTGGGCTGCAACCAACAGCGGGTCAGAGGGTCTACACCATCACATGAGCTGTCCACATACCAGGAGGTCGGGAGGAAGCAGAACAAATTGCCATTAAACAACTACGGACATGTAAGTTCAACAACTCTGCTCTTAGTGTTCTGGTTTGCACAGGTGAAGGGTAAAAAACACAAAATGGAGACTTCTGCTCAATTATGCTGCTGCACAAACCAAATCAAAAACAGTTTCCATTAGTGCGTCTGCGTCTGCCTATTCAGAAAGCCCGACTTGACTTTCAAAGCAACATATTGTAAATCTGAACATATGGCCAAGGAATGACACTGTCTTCGTGCTTCAGTAATGTCTGTGTTAGATTTGAGCTTGATTTCATGTAAGAAAACGCATCACTTTTAGTTTTACCCCGTGGTTTTCAACCGCACAACCATTTTTTTTTCACTTTTTATGCATGTAGCAATGCGTTGTTCTTGACTGAATGTCAATTTTTAAGCAACCCTTCATGAAAATGATCAAAGCGTTTCGGAACCTTTTTTCTGTTCTGCTTGAATCCTACTTTTAATTAACTGGAGACCTTAAAAAAGGCAAACAAATGTTGCTGATGAATGATAGAAAAAAATGAAAATACAATGAAATAATAATAATAATAGTCTAATTGCCACTATTCTGCTTTGGTAACCTGTTCTGACATTTCCAGTAAAACGGTGCGGCAGCTTCCTGGGATGTTCTCTAGAGGAAAAATGACCAAATTCTTTAAATGCATGTTAACCTGGGTTTGTGTCAGATGTTTACTCAATATTTTGAAGCTGGTGCTTTTCAAGGTGGAAATGTCGTAAGAAGCTGTGTCTTTGTCTCCATTTTGTGTTTTTTACCCTTCACCTGTGCAAACCAGAACACTAAGAGCAGAGTTGTTGAACTTACATGTCCGTAGTTGAGGAACCCTTGTTTAATGGCAATTTGTTCTGCTTCCTCCCGACCTCCTGGTATGTGGACAGCTCATGTGTTGGTGTAGACCCTCTGACCCGTTGTTGGTTGCAGCCCAGAAACCAGCAAGATCAACAGGTAGTATAAAATCAACTCCACCAGTGTGAGCTTTCGGTTGCTCGCAGAGGGAGATGGTGGGCCCGCAGCCATGGGGTCTCCAGAAGCAGCACAGTTTACGAGTACTGCCCCTTTCCGCCTGGCCAGGACTGCCCGCGGTACTTGCCAGTGCATGGAGTGACAAAGACAGGAAAGGTCACAGCTTACCTGTTGGAAAACACAGGGGGAAGGTGGAAGAATAAATACAAGAGTGCATCGTTACAAGTTTGAAAAGTAGCACGCAATAAAACGGTCGTCATCAGGCAAGAAAAGGTGCAACAATTGAATGATTAGGCTATCATTAATGTCATGTCATTATCCACACCGCTTATCCTGTACAGGGTCGCGGGAGGGTGCTGGACCCTATCCCAGCTGACTACGGGCGAAAAGCGCACAACCCCCTAAGCTGGTTGCCAGCCAGTCACAGGACGGACATAGACACCGTCACTGAGTGGAAACTGAACCCACGCTGCCCACACAGCACACAACTCGGTCGAGTCTATCCATTAGTCACAAATAATTACAGTGGAACCTCGGTTCTCGAACGACTCTGAGTTCGAACAAATCGGAGTCCGAACAAAAAAATAGAGAAATTCTTGCTTCGCAGTTCGAACAAACATCAGAGTTCGAACGCCGGTATGACGCGTGAGTGCGTACGCGAGGGTGGGATGCTGAGCGGCGTACGGGTGTAGATCGCTCTCTTGCTCTCTTCGTGATCAACTGTTGTCGCGTGCGGACGTGCTGCGTTTTGCTCTCGCGTTTTATAGAGGTGTACGAAGTGTTTTAGCCCCTAATCATGCCTCCAAAGAAAGTCAGTGCAAGCAGTAAAGGAATGGTTTCGGTGTTCGAACAATTCGCTTTTCGAACAGGGTTCAGGAACGGATTATGGTCGAGAACCGAGGTTCCACTGTATATTGAAATTAGAGGACACTGCAGGGAATGTCATGGCCATCTTGACATCAATTGCGACAGCGAGCCTGAACTCGACGGTCCAATGATGCTCAACTGTTTACATCAAGAACATTGATGACTCTCATTACACTGGCAGCTCAAAGCGATTCCTGTCTGGGCAGTTGCATGTGAAGATAGCCAAGGAACTTGTTGAGGGCAGGATGGAACCACATGTATGGCGGGCACCACAAGCAACAACACTAATGAACTTCGGAGATCCTGAGCCAAGCCACCTCCCAAATTTGGCCACCCTGCGCAAGGCAAAACAAGAGAGAAATGATTTGGCATTGGGTGATAAAAATCCAATTTTGTCGTTGCAGCTGTTAAAGTACAGTACACCTCACAGTGGGAGCATCAAAGACATTGGACTTGACAAATTCTTCTGTCATTACTGGAGTCAAACACAAATGCATGTGTACAAGACATTGTCAAAAAAAACCTCATCCAACTGTATGCTTTGATGCTACTGGCTCAGTAGTTAAGAAACTGGTGAGACCGAATGGCTCGTCCGGCCACATCTTCCTTTATCAGGGTGTTCTGATGGGAAATAACAGCTGTAGTGTCCCAGTGGTGCAGATGTTATCAGAGAAGCATGATGTTGGCGCTATCACAGGGTGGCTAAAAGAATGGATACATGCAAGTGCACCGGCCCCAAAAGAAGCTGTAAGTGATTTATCTCTCGCAATTCTTGGATCTCTGGTCAAAGCTTTTACCCCACATCCCGATTTGAAGAGCTACATTAATGAGTGCTTTAAAGTCTTACTTGGGAATCAGCATGCAAACCTGCCGCCATGCTTTGTCAGGGTAGATGTTGCACACTGCATCAAAATGATCTGCCAGTGGGACTGCCTGAAAAATAAAAGACATCGTGTTAAAGAGTTTAATGTGAGATCATTAGCACAACTACTCAAGTCACAATGTGTGGAACATTCAACAGAACTTCTACGTGCCATCACTATTGTGGCACTGAGTGAGTCCGAAGGTAATGACAGTTCTGCAACCCCTCTCCCATCAGAAAAGTGGAAGAAATACCTAAAAACACAAATTGCACAAGAAGACTGTATCAGCATGCCAGACACAGAGGTTCAGGCACAGGAACCCGTCGAGGCGCATCAACAGATCCACACTAATGCTCGACCGTGGGTGACTGAATTATGCGAGGAGAGCAGGTCACTTGCCATGGCTGAGGGAGACAGAGATAACATCCACTTCCTCCCTGAGATTATTCCCCACATCATCAGACTGGGAAGTTACTTACCACTCTGGACAGGAGTAATGAATGGTCCCTCTCTTCCGAAGCACCACCATCACTGCAAGTTCGGCAGCTGTTGAAGCAGAGTTTAAAAACATAAAAAATGGGCTTTTCAAGCATGAAAGCCTTCCCATTCGTGTCGACCGGTTTGTTGCCCGTCATCTTGCCTTCATTGAGGGAAATATGCGGATTTCTGCTGCAAAACAAAAAAGAGAAAAGGCTGATGTAGGTGATGCTACGACTGTCTTAAGACCTGACGATGTCTCTACTACCCAGAGTGGGGGAAAAAATGTAAAAAATGATGCTGACCTTGGTGATGAATCTGATGCTGCTGCAAACAATCTTCATATTACCGAAGTTGAGAACTGGAGAGGCTTAGAAGTTCCACCCAAAAAAGGAAGATGAGTTCATATCTCTCTCCTTGTCCTGAGTGGCTGCATGTGGATTCATCCGTGGAACGTAAAAAAGTCAAGGTGCAATTGTTGAAAAATGGAAACCAACAACAGCCTGTTAAACTTTCCAAGTTGAAAGTCGCTGTGCTCAACATTTGTGCATTTGATGCCGTGTTTCAGTGTCTTTCTTGCTCTTATTGTGACAGCTTTTCATTTGAAAAGGCTGTAAGCAGCAAGACCTGTGACAATCCATTCCTCCACTTGGTAAAAACCATCGCAACACGAGGTGTGACACAACACGTGTATTCCAAGAGGGCAGAACTCCTGAAAGAAATATTCAAGCCTGTCCACCTAACCTCTGGTGCTCTCCAAATAGATGCACAATGCCACATCTCGACAGTGATTGAGAGAGCTATGAGGAATCTTCCAAGTGTATACTTGAAAAAACAATGTTCCTCACCGTACTGCAGCCTAAGCACTCAAGTAATAAGGAAAGTTCCGCTTGTGTGTACCAACATTGCTGTCCTGCAGACCTGTGGCATGACTCATCTTCAGACTGCTGCTGAAGAAGGACTGAGCCTTCCTGACTCTACTTGCCTCCGACCAATCCAAAATGCATCTCAGTGTCCATCTACATTTAAAAAGCAAGACAACAGTACAGGAAAGGCTCTGTGTTCGGCAAATGTTTCCCACAGCTACAGTCTGGGAGAATGTTTGTGGATTGACACCGACCTTGGTACGAGTGGGACAGAAGTTGCCCTGCTTGAAATTCCCTCTAGTCTGGTGCTGCAAGAGAATATGTTTACTTTGAGAGCAGTCATAGGATTTCAAAGAGGTTTGACCCAGGATTCTCTTGGACATTATGTGGCATACTGCAGGAGGGCTGCTTTTGCCTAGGAGATGTACAATGACCTGGAAAGTGGAGTGAAAGCAGCATCAGAAAGGACAAAGATCTTCCCACATGCTTTGTTCTTCACAAAGCAGTGATTGCTTAATTGTTGCAATGTAAATAGTTTGGTGTTTTGTTTGTTGCTGTTTGTTTTTACATATAAAGCTTTCTCTACAGACTCTCATCAATTACGCATGGACTGTTTTTATATTAATTCAGTTGTTCTCAAATGAGGGAATGCTACATCGAGGGGTGTGTTTATGTTGTTTTTATTTCAAAATAGATCAAGGGATAAGTTTCGGCCTCACGTCTGCTATAATTTAAGAAATAATCACATAGCTTTAATGACTACTGATGAAATAAACACGTGAGCAGCAGAACAACATATTAAAAGAAATAAGATCGAATTTAAAGTAATGGACAGCAGTGAAAACAGGAAGATTTTAAGATTATTGCATGCTAGCAAAAAAAAGCTACAACAGTGAGTGTGACATGTTTACCTGAAGTTCGTCCGGCAACAGTTGCTTTCCAGGATCATGAAGAATGTAAAATGCGCAGAAACATGCAAAACATCGGTTCATTCCAGGAACTAGTTTATAACCTGGAATTAATAACAAATACGAGTGATTCAAGTGATTAGCTGAACGCGGTAGCGCGATACCTAGCTCCTTGTTCGACAGCATCCAAAACAAAATAGACTGACGCCGGAGCGTTAGTGTTTGTGACGTCACCGCGTGAATTAAAACGTGTAATATCTATCGAACCGGAGCAACACAAACGAAACTTTTAACAGCACAAACAAGCACAAACGAATGGCACCATTCCCGACCCATTTGGATGAAAGTGGGGGGCTGGGTGATGTCACCACTCGAAATAAAAAAGTGTAATATCTCTGGAACCGAAGCAGCACAAACGGAAATTTTAACAGCACAAACGAGCACAGATGCAGCACAAACGAAACAAACTATTTCACCCTATTTTTGCAAGAAATGGAGCGCCAACTTCACGCTGATGGACTAGGCGCGCGCCGTTGACCAGTACGGTGTGATAAACTGGATCGTGCTAGTCTAAAGAGTTATATCAATGGAATTAGGCCATAACTCATAGAGAAACTGGGTTTCTCGGGAAACTGGGTTTCCCCTGCGGATAGCACGGTAGTGTAAATTAAGGGTTCTGCGGTCCCTCTAAAACCGAATCGTGTTATTCAAGGAGTTATATAAATCGTATTAGGTCGTAACTCGTTTAGAAACATGTTTTCTCGGTGCGGAAAACTGTCTCGTGTCCGAGATCTTACATTGTGGAAACAAAGGATGGACAAAGAGTGAGGGGGAACTGGAGGAGTCTTGTGAAGGTTCCCGAGAACTAGTGATGGGTCCAGCGACACTGAGGCGTCGATGCGTGCGCCGAGCTTCCAGGGCAAACCCGTGTCGGTGAGCGTACTGCTTTAAGAAAGTCACGTGACCACTATCAGAACCGTGTCGACACAGCGGTCGCGCACCAAACTGTGTTTATAAGGAAGCGTATCTGTCAACAGGATGCACGCTCAAAACAAGCATCGAGTTATTGGCGCGTTACTCTGCGTTAAATATCCGCAAGATGGAAGACGTCACTGGTAAACGCAAGTTTTCTGCCTTGTGCGCACTCAGAGGTGCAGCGCTATATGTCAGCAGGACACGTTGCACGTACGGAAGACCCGCTCTTATACGTTGTGCACACCGGCCTCTTCAGTGCCTTGTGGGAGGATCTTCTCAAAGGCGGGGGAAATTGCCTAAAAAAAAAAAGATATAAATAGACTGAATAACAAAACGCTGGAGAAACTATTTTTTTTAATAAAAATCTTTAATTACAATGAGTCCATTGTTATTCACAACACTTTTACTTAGGCATTCAGACAGATGTTCACTTAATTTATCAACTGCGTCTCGAATATCAAAGATTTTTTGATGAAAGTACGTATATGTAAAAATAATGTGAATGCAAATGCCTAATCAATGGAATTGGATAAAATTAGTTTGACAGATCAGAGTCTGATGACCCGGTCAATTTTTTCCTGCAAGTCCACCAGGTGTCAGTATTCAGCAACACAGTGTCAACACAGTGTCAATACAGTGTGTCACTGTGTCAAAACGATACAGGATGCCTCAACTACCCATCACTACCGAGGACTGCAAGAAATCTTCTGATAAGGCTGAGGCTGCAAAGCAGGCGGATACATCGAAGGAGCACAGACCTCAACCACCAGCAATTTCTGGGATTACTGAACCTCTTTGAAGATCAACAAGAGTTAGACGACAACCGGACAGGCTGATTGAAAATGTTTAATGTTGTGTTATTGTTGCTAAAATGGTTGTAGAGCTGCTTGTTGGCATAAAAAAATGGGTAGATATTGATCAGAAGTGAAAATAATTGATAACAAAACAAAATTATTATAATAATAAAATTTAAAAAAAATTAATTAAAAAAGTCATAGGCATTGTTTAACGTTTGAAAGGGAGATGTAATGATAGCAGTTATATCATTAGTCACTAGTTGGCAGTATTGCCTGACGTGTGTTTGGTTACCAGACGAACTCGTGTGTACACACATAGACGAGAATGCAAGTCAATAACTAAAGAGACACAAGCCTGCAGCATCACTGGACCTGCGTGACTTCTTAAGATAGAAGACAAAACTTTACAGTAACCATTAAAAAAACGGATAGTCACCATAATTTTTTTTTTTTTTTTAAACGTATCGTAAACATACTAAAGCTGTTGCTTTATGTTATTTACAAAGATTTTTTGTTTAAAATCCCCCTGGCTCTTCTTTTTGTCTTTTCTATATTATGTATGAATTAATAACTGTGTTTGGTTGTTAATGTTAATCAAGGTTTACACAAATAAAATTGACTTGACTTGACTTGACTTGACTTTTTTTTTTTTTTTACAAAAAACGTATGAGTAAATATTTATCATCTCATCAATATTTGCACCATAGAGTACTGAGTTTTGAGATCCTTACGATAATAGTTCTCAAAATTATATTTCTTGTCAATTTAGCTTAGTTAAGGGATATTTTATTGACAATCTAACATCAATCTACAAAGACAGAAAACAAATTGGTGGTGGGGAGGCGCGAATCTTTTACTTCTTGGTAGGGGCGGGCGTGAAATAATTGAGAAGCACTACTAGTATATGCAGACATTATATTCATACAATCTTGCAGCCCGAGTGATCCACAGCATTGTTGCAAGTTCGGTCGGAGAAACGTAAACGTCCCACTGTTGTTCCAGCAGCGGCTACTCGGGGCATAGGCGGAAGTGACGTAAGAGCTGACGCGCAAATGTGGCGTTAATTTAGTTTTTTTTTTTTATCAACCGAATTAAAATATTATATAAAATATATATTAAAATAGAACAGCCAGGGTCAAAAACAAACGCAGAGGCAAAGAAATATATTTGAAAAATTCGTGCTTAAAGCATGACGTCATTAGCAAGCGCGCAGCTTCCGAAGGACCTCGACCCCATCCACCGACCCGTCCACACCGGAACAAAAACACCCACTGCTAAATTCTTCTGATTTAGTGTGGAACTGACTGTAATTTTCTCAAATGATGTCCAGTGCTACTCTAAAGGACGTCGACATAATTCATTAAGTCTTTGTGTCCCGATAACCTCATCTTTGCGCGTTGATGCTTTTCGGTGTAGTTAGCTTAGCTTGTTAGCTAGCTAGCCGCTAACGAAAAGAGGCACACGACTCATCGCCAAGCAGAGATCAAGTGCGGATTTTTTGGAATTATCATTTGAAAATGTGTGCAAGAACGACGCCCAAGTACAAAGAGGAACTTTGTGGAATAAAAGAAGAAGAGAACGAGCAACATCTTCAACTGCTGGACGAAGGTTGCAACCAGCTTCGTGTTGTGCCACTCAAAGCAGGTTTGTACACGTTTTACTCTCATTTGCTTTGTAAAGAACGACTTTGCATGCATCACAACATTAAGTTGTTTGCGGAAATGCGTTCAAGGTTATTGCCGTTTTATTTTTAAATATTGCTTGCCGGCTTGCTAAATATTTGTTTATGCCAAATTAAATCAGTGCAGAAAATAAATGCCAAAGAATAACCAATAGTGGGGGGTGAACTCCATGTTTTTTTTCTCAGTTTAAAATTCGAACTGATTATTTAAGATTTTACATTTTCTGGTTTTTATATCTTGTTCAAGCAATGACTTAGGGAAGGAATTCTGCCTGACTCTAAAAAATGTGCACACTGCGGCGAAAACATCAATGGCGGTTGATCAATTTTAGTGGATAAAACGCAAAATATTACGTTTAAAAAAAAACAAGTACGTATTGGTCTTATTTATTTATTAACTTTTTACTGGATTGGTCGGGTGACAGTCAATGGACCTCGGGTGCGTAGTTTCACCCCATCCAAACATTTAAAATACATTGAATGCATCCATCCAGGGTTGCACGGATCTCATCAGTGAACAAGCGCATGCTGCAAGGAATGCATCTGCATCTTTGGCTTACAATGGGCTTAAAAAGGGAGAACGTCACAACCCCCTTTTCTACCAACAAGGCCAGGAACATTTAGTTCCTGGTAATAAAGTTCCTGTGGCCCAGGTGGTTTGCATCTCCCCGCAACTCATAGTTCCTGGTAATTTTTGGAAATGAAAATGATGACGGAACAATCGGAGTTGTTGAGTTTCTTTGTCACTCATTACTGACACCCTATGGCTGTTCAGCATCATTGCAGTTACAAAATAATTCAGTGAACTCTAATAATATTATGGTGTATCTTAGTCTAATTTTAATTCATATTGGATAACTTTTAAATATACATTATTCAAATATGTCAACATGAACGTCAGAGTGAAAGTGTTGTTGCTTAATTTATGTGTAGGGATTTTGATTCTTCACACGTAATTTTGTTTAAAAATTTATTTAGAAACAGAAATTTTACAAAAAAAAAAATTAAAAAGGGGAATGTTGGAACGTACTAGCAGGCTAAATGTCAATAAATCATGCAATAAATCGCGACTCTGATTCCAGGGCCCCTTTAATTCTTTTAGGTATACAGATTAGAATGGAAGCAAAAAATACCCACGATGAAACTATCTCGAAATGCAAAAAGAAATACTTGGAAACATATTTCACTTGAAGGATTCCTATTCTATCAATGACATTATGTTGCGATGGCCCCCAGTGGCCCCCATCAATATGTTCGGGTCCCACAACAGGTGTTCCATCAGACACACACAATAGCCTGTGTGTACTAACTTCAGCTCGCTTCTACAAATGTCTGTGACTATGTCAGAAATGAAATCGGGCATCAAAAGGGAGGTTTACATCGTAGGATGGAATTTTGTGAAATGCCCTCATGGTCCGGTCCAATTCGGGGTCGCACGCGTTGCTCCGTGTGCAGCAGGCTCAAGTCAAGGTAGCACTGTAGAAAATAAGACAAAGTCGCCGCCTGAGGTTTGACTTGACCAAACCAAATGTGTGTTTGTCTTTTTGTGTCCTGCAGACGTCAGACAAAATGATCTCTGTTCTGTGAAAGAGGAGCCAGACTTGACTCACATCAAAAAGGAGGAGGAGGAGGAGATCAATAAGTCACCAGTGAACGTTGTCCCTATAAAGACTGAAGATGAAAACAAGGATGAGAGTGAGGACAACAGAGGGGCGGAGCCTACAAGCAGCAGTTCAAGTCATCACGTGACAACAGAAGGTGATGAAGACCACTGGGGGCCATCACAAGCACATAATGAGGACACATTATCACGCTCTCCTGATGATGATGATGGGCAAGCCAAAGGTGAAAGGGCATGTCACACTGACAGTTGGGTATGTTCTCACTGTGGGAAATCATTAACTTCAAAATTCTCTTTAAAACTGCACGTAAGAACACATCGTGGAGAAAAACCTTTTTCCTGCTCAGTTTGTGGCATGAGCTTCGTTAAAAAGTCAAATTTAACAGAACACACAAGAATACACACTGGAGAAAAACCCTTTTCCTGCTCAGTTTGCGGAACAAGTTTCTCTAGAAAGTCTACTTTAGTAAACCACTCCAGAACACACAGTGGTGAAAAACCTTTTGCTTGCTCGGTTTGTGGCAAAAGCTTCTTTTTTAAGTCAAATTTAACAAGTCATGCAAGAACACACAGTGGTGAAAAACCTTTTTCCTGCTCAGTTTGTGGCAAAAGCTTCTCTTTTAAGTTAAATTTATAATATTGCCTTTATTAGTCCCACAATGGGGAAATTCTAGATTCGAACCCAGGCCTCCTGGGGAGACTGGGTCCTGAACGCGGCGCCTTAGACCACTCGGCCAACAAGTCACACAAGAATACACAGTGGAGAAAACCCTTTTTCTTGCTCAGTTTGTGGAAAATGCTTCTCTCGAAAGTCTTATTTAGTAAGGCACACAAGAGCACACACTGGTGAAAAACCTTTTTCCTGCTCAGTTTGTGGTGAAGGCTTTTCTATAAAGGCAAGTTTAACAAGCCACACAAGAACACACAATGGAGAAAAACCTTTTTCCTGCTTAGTTTGTGCCAAGAGTTTCTCTCAAAAGTCGCATTTACGAAGCCACACAAGAACGCACAGTGGAGACAAGCCATTCAGTTGCAGCATTTGTGCTAAAAAATTCTCCACTAAACATAGTGCTGAGAGACACAATTGTGCTGGTGAGAATAGCAGCAATCCTTGAAGCTTAAAAAAAAGACACCAAAAAACTGAAGGAACTGACTCTTTGTGGTAAGATGTAAATGTGATTTTGAATAAAATATAAATTTAATTTTGCTAAGCTCTTTTATTGACACTAAGCCAATGTGATCAGTGCCAAAAGAACCATTGTGTCTGAGTGATGATGAGTTTTTTTGTGTTTACATCAAACATTATAAATAAAATTGCCTTTGCCTGGAACAACATTTGTGAACATTATGCTTTTCAGTTGTCTTTTTGTCAGGTTTAAATGCCCTGAATTAGAATTAGAATTAGAATTAGAAATCCCTTTATTGTCATTGTACTCAAGTGTGCAACGAGATTAGAGGGCTCCCCTCTCCTGTGCAATACAACAATACTAAAGGTAACAGCCGAAATAAAAAGATGGCTGAGAGGCCAGGAGGAACCAGACATGGCGTTCATTTTCACCGGCCGGCGGGGGAAAGAGTGGGACAAAGCGGAAGCGAGCAGGCAGCTCCGCGTGACTCCTTCCTCTCTCCTCCTCCCTGCTCTGCTCTGCTTTTGTTAGCTTGACTCAAGAATCACCAGGAGACAAGAAATTAAAATACAATGAACGTCTGTTAATCTAAACTTTAGCAGACCTGGGCATTGCACGGCCCGCGGGCCACATCCGGCCCGCCGGGTGGCACTGACTGGCCCGTATGACAGACCTGGGCATTGTATGGGCCGGGCCACATACCTTTGGTTGACTCTGACCGCGAGTGTAAGGTTAATTGGAAATTTCAAAATAAACATACTTTTTAATTTCACCTCATTCATGGGCTAAAGCTGCACTGCTTTTATTCTGAAATTGTTTTTTTTTTAATTCCCGCACAATGTGCGTCGCACATAATGACGTAATGCGTCTATCAATACATGCGCGCGATTGAATCACAACAAGACGACGTTCGCCCTCAAAAATGTCCGCTCAGGCTAAAAAAAGAAAGGTAGATGCCGAATGTAGAATTTTCAACAAAAATTGGACAGCGAAGTATTTATTTAAGCTGTGTGTTTCGTTTGCGGGGAGCAGATCGCCGTGTTGAAGGACTACAATTTGAGTCAGCATTACCAGACGAAACATGCAGAGAAATATAAAAACCTAACTGATGCTGAAAGAGCGCAGACATCGGAAGCTTTGCTAGCTAAGCTACAAACGCAGCAAGGCTTTTTTACCGGGCTTCATGCATCCAGGGATGCAGCAACCAAGACCAGCTTTGTGATATCCCACAAAATAGCCAAAACCAGCAAGCCATTCTCAGAGGGGGAGTTCGTGAAAGAGTGCTTGGTAGACTCGGCAGCACTAATATGCCCTGAAAAAAAAGCGGCATTTGAGCAAGTCCCGCTGTCCGGGCGAACCGTGACGAGAAGGGTCGAGGACATTGCGGGGAATCTGGAACTACAGCTGCAACGTGAAGTGCCAAGTTTTGATTTTTTCTCCTTGGCTCTGGACGAGAGTTGTGATGTCCGCGACACAGCCCAGCTACTCGTATTTGTCCGCGGGATAACGCCGGACTTCAGGATTACGGAGGAGCTGGCAGCAATGCGGTCGTTAAAAGGGACGACGACAGGGAGCGATCTCTTCACTGAGGTAAATGCTTGTATGGACACGTTGGGACTGAAATGGGACAGACTGGCAGGTGTCACCACGGACGGTTGTCCAAATCTTACCGGGGAAAATGTCGGACTTTTAAAACGCATGCAGGATAAAGTGACTGAAATGGACCCTGATCAGAAATTAGTATTTTTACATTGTATTTTACACCAACATGTGTTGTGCAAATCAGTGCTAAAAATTAACCATGATATCGATGTTGTTACAAAAATAGTTAACTTCATCAGGGCGCGGGCACTGAATCACAGACAGTTTGTCACACTTCTGGAGGAGCATGAGAGTGAGCACAGTGACATTGGCTACCACACTTCTGTGAGATGGCTCAGCCTGGGCAAAGTGTTAAAAGGAGTCTGGGATCTGAAAGCAGAAATCCAGGAGTTTTGTGAGACAAAAGGCAAGGCCATCCCAGAGTTTGCAGATGAGGTCTGGATGGCAGATTTCGCATTTGCTGTTGATGTGACTGCACTGATGAATGAACTGAACACCAAGCTGCAAGGCAAGGGCCTTTTTGTACATGAAATGCACACCTTGGTGAAGGCTTTCATGAGAAAGATACAGATTCTTTCAAGACAACTGGAGAGCAACACTCTCACTCACATGCAAACCCTGAAAGAAGTCACACCATCAGCTGATAACCTCTGCAGGTACTCATCCATGCTAGGAGCATTGCATGGTGAGTTTGCAAGGCGATTTGAGGATCTAAGAACAATGGAGGATGAAATCCACATGATTTCCTCTCCCTTTACCTTCAGTGTGGATGATGCACCCAGTGATGTTCAGCTGGAACTCATTGACCTGCAGTCTGATGGAGTACTGGCAGAGCACTTTAAGTCAGGATCTGTGCTGGATTTCTACTCTTCTCTCAAGGAGGAGAACTTTCCAAACATTAGGAGACATGCTCAGAAGATGTTTGTTCTCTTTGGCTCTACCTACATTTGTGAACAAACATTTTCAATTATGAAGTTTACAAAATCCAGGGACAGATCCTCTCTCACTGATGATCATCTGTCAGCTGTGCTTCGCATCTCCACTTCAGACATTCAGCCTGACTTTGATGCACTTGTTAAAGCCCAGCAGAGATTAGATTTCTCTCACTGAACAAGAAAAATGAACATTGAAACACCAAATGAGGCAGTTAGACCACAAATGTAGGCATGTTACTGTAAGGCACCAGATAACAATGAACTGGGACACTTTCTCTCAAAATCACAGTTCAGTGACAGTCAATATGTTGTATCTTGCTAAATGTTTGGTGCAAAAAGACAATATTGTGATGTCTTTAAAATGCTCAGAACCTTTACACAACTATCCAACAGTATATGGAACTCAAAATGTGTTTTGAAGTGAATGTGACAGAATATGTTTACTAATATGAGTCACAAATAGTAAAAAATTTTAATATTTTGTCTACCATTGTGTTGAGAAATTTGAATGAATAAATTTTTGTTAGGCAACCTCATTTTTTCAGTTTATTTGGTATTTAGTTTCATTGCTTAACTTTAATATATACTCTTGCCAGCTTGTCAAAACAGTGCTATTTACTGCTTTTTAAAAAAGAAATACAATTAATATTATGCAGAATTGAGTTCAGCCTTTTGGCCCGGCCCTCCACAATATTTTATGTTTCTTATGTGGCCCCATGGAAAAAATAATTGCCCACCCCTGATCTAGGTAGACAAAAACAAACCGGTTCAACATGTCTCTCAGGATGTCATTCATGAGGGCTTGGAACACCGCAAGGGGCGTTTGTGAGGCCAAAAGGCCAAAATGACCCAAGGGAGTGTTGAATGCCGTTTTCCACTCATCACCCTCTTTAATCCGGACCAAATGATAGGCGTTTCTGAGATCCAGTTTGGAGAAGACCTGGGCCTCGCAGAGAGGTTCAAATGACGGATCGATGAGTGGAAACGAGGACTTATTTTTAACTGTGAAATCATTTACGCCCTTGAAGTCTATACAGGGGCGGAGTGAGGAATCTTTCTTCTTAACGAAGAAGAATCCTGCCCCGAGGGGTGAGGAAGAGGGCCGAATGAGACCGGAGGCGAGGGAATCTCGAATGTACGTCTCCATGGCATCCCTCTCTGGACGGGAGATGTTGTACAGTCGGCTGGTGGGTAGGGAAGCTCCAGGGAGAAGGTCAATGGCGCAGTCGTAAGGGCGGTGAGGAGGCAAGGTGAGAGCGAGGTCCTTACTGAACACCCGGGAGAGGTCATGATAGTTGGAGGGCACCGAGGAAAGATCCGGAGGAGTCGTAGCCGGAGGGGAAGATCGGGGAGCCGGGTCAGCGGACAACAGGCACTGCGAGTGGCAAAAAACACTCCAGCTGGTAATGGAGCAGTTTCTCCAGTCGATGGAGGGGTTGTGTTTTTGGAGCCAGGGGAACCCCAGCACTAGGGGAACATGGGGTGAATTGATGAGGTACAGCTGAATGGTTTCTCTGTGGTTACCTGAGATGATGAGTGTAAATGGTATAGTTTGCTGGGAGACCAAGGAAATGAGATGTCCATCCAGGGCCACCACTCTTCGAGGGGAAGTAAGGGGTTCCCAAGAAACCCCCAACTGTTTAGCCAGGGCTTGATCTATGAAGTTGCCATCTGCTCCGGAGTCTATTAAAACAGGGATTGAGAAGGATTTGCTTTGCCATAAGATACTGGAGGGAACAGACATGCGAGGGGAAGAGATGCAATTTGGCTCACCAATGTGCTCTCCTTCATTGGCAAGCCCCGTCTTTTGGCCTAGATGGACAGGCAGCAAGATAATGTCCGGGGTTTCCACAATAAATACACAAGCGATTAGTCAAACGTCTTTGGCGTTCCTGAGCGTCCAGACCAGTCCTTCCCAGTTGCATAGGCTCCTCCTGGCGAGCAGAGGGCAGAAATTGGCCGGGTGATGACGGCTCAGAATGATAGACAGGCGGAACGGCTTTTCCGTCCCCCCTCCGCGATTTTTCTGCACTTCTCATTCTCAGCCGATTGTCAATTTTTATGGATAGTGAGACCAACTCCTCGAGGGAGGTGGGCTCGTCACGGACCGCCAGCTCATCCTTTAATCGTTCGGTCAAACCATTCACAAAAATACCTCTCAGAGCGGGCTCGTTCCATCCACACTCGTTCGCCAGGATTCGAAACTCGATGGAGTAATCCGCTACGGATTGTGTTCCCTGCCGAAGGGCTAGCAATCTGCGGGTCGCTTCGCGTCCTTTGACTGGGTGATCGAAAACCCTCCTTAGTTCCTGGCAAAAATCTGCATAAGAGGACATCACTGGCGAAGACGCCTCCCACAGCGCCGTAGCCCATTTTGCGGCTCTTCCGCGTAACAGGTTAACCATAAAGGCTATTTTGGATCGATCAGAGGGGTAGCTTAGCGGTTGTAAGTCAAAAACTAACGAAGAATTCAGGAGAAACTGACTACATGATCCTAGATCCCCGGTAAATGGCTCGGGAGTAGGAACAAAAGGTTCCTTGCTGCCAAGAGCGGGCATTGCGGAAGCAGAAGGGACCGGGGGAGTGTTTACGGGAGGATGGGTGGAGGGAGAGAGAGATAGGACCTGGGTGGAGAGGTGCGTGATCTTATGGTGTAGATTTTGGACCGATTCCATAAGCTCGTGAAACATTTTTTCGTGGCGGCCGAGCTGCCTACCTTGGATAGATAGGGCTTCTTTGAGGGGATCCGGGGTCGCTGGGTCCATTGTATTGGCCGGATTATTCTGTCACGGGTTGAGGAACCGTAATGGAGAGAGAAAAGGAACCCAAGAGCAACCTGGATATGAGATGGGATTTTATTTGTGCGGAAGCGGGTCCGGAGTTCTGCAGGGCAGGCGAGGGGGCGGTAGACGCGGCGGGAAGCAAGCGCAGGCAGCGGGTCCGCAGGGCGCAGGTCGGGCGATGAGGTGAGAGACGCGGTCTGGTCTTCTCGGGAAGGCGGTGGTGTCACGGGCTTGGGCGGGCAGGAAGAAGGCTTGAGGAAGCACATAAGAGAACGGAGTTATTACGAGCACCAAGGACAGCGCCAACAATGCCAATCTGTGTCGTGCAACTGCGGCCAAAGTACCACGGGTATAACGGGATAATCCGGCGCCTGACTCCTGGCTGCGCTGATCTTTTATGCTGTTGCTGATGAGCTGCAGGTGCACAGGGGCCGGCGCCAGAAATTGCAGGGGCGTGCCTGGGCGTAGAACCAGGAAGTTGCCCAAGCCCTGCAAGACAAGTCATAGACTCCACCAAACATTAAAAGCACAGGACATCACAAAAATCGTGTCATATGACGAAAGCGATGTGCAACAACAAACTATAGGAGACCCAGAGCATGCTGTTAATGCAGTAAAAGAAGATAAATGGATTGCACCACTGCTTGTCAATGGGACACTAGTTACTTTTAAAATTGACACAGGAGCAAAAGCAAACAAAATTAATGAAAAAGACTTGAAATCACTTGAAGAGAAACCGGAAAGAGTCACAGACAAGCCCGTGAAATTGAAAACCTACGACAATCAGCCAATAAAAACAAAGGGATGTTGTAGGCTAAAAGTGACAGCAAAGGGAAGACAACACAAATTAACGTTCACAATTGTGCCAAGTGGACTGGAGTCAATCCTTGGAGACAAGACATCTGAAGAGCTTGGACTGGTAAAAGGAATTTACCAAATCAACAGCAAGGATGTCAATAAGAACAACAAAATGTTGAAGAGTGAAGGTAGTAAGAGTATTGTGAACAAATACTTTTCTGTCTTCAAAGGACAAGGGACGCTACCTTACACTTACAAAATACAGCTCAAGGAAGATGCTAAACCTGTAGTACATGCCCCGAGAAGAGTTCCAGCCCCTCTCAAAGAGAGATTAAAAAAGGAACTGAGCAGAATGACATGGATCGGAGTCATAGAGAAAGTGGAAGAAAATTCCATCACGTGTGTTAAAAAGGGGAACTCCCAAGAGTTACGTGTTTGCCTCGACCCCAAAGATCTGAATGAGAACATTAAAAGAGAACATTATCAGATTCCCAACCGTGAAGAAATCCTGAGTGACATGGCAGGTGCTAAGTACTTTAGCAAATTAGATGCATCGCATGGATTTTGGCAGCTGAAGCTGGACACCGAAAGCAGCAGGTACACCACCTTCAACACACCATTTGGGCGTTTCTGTTTTCTGAGACTGCCATTTGGCTTAAAGTCTGCGCCTGAGATCTTTCACAGAGCTATGGAGTCAATCATAGAAGGTCTGGAAGGAACCCGTGTGTACATTGATGATTTGGTTGTTTGGGGAACACGGAACAAGAACACAATGAGAGACTCGAGGAACTGCTACAAAGAGTTAAAATGAATGGACTTAAACTAAAACGAGAGAAATGTCTAATCTCGTTGCACACTTGAGTACAATGTCAATAAAGGGATGTCTGATTTCTGAAATGTCTGTTTGGAGTTACAGAATTGACACAGCAGATGGAGTGGTGCCAGACAGAACCAAAGTGCAAGCAATACTGGACATGCCAGCTCCAACCGAAAAAAAAGGACTTCTGCGAGCAATGGGGATGATAAACCTCCGGGGCAAGTTCATTCCAAACCTCTCTTCAAGGACAGTCCCTAAGTTTGCTGCTGCATCACAACGTAGTCTTTGAGTGGACGACAAAACATGACAAAGAATGGCAAGATCTAAAGAGAACTGACAACTGAGCCAGTCCTTGCCTACTTTGATCCGTCAAAACCAACCAAAATTTCCACTGAAGCGTCGATGGGCGATGTGCCGTACTGCTGCAAAAGGCGAGAGACACATGGCAACCTGTAGCCGATGCATCCAGGTCAATGTCAGAGACTGAAAAACGCTATGCTCAGATCGAAAAGGAGTCACTGGGTCTAGTGTTTGGATGTGGCAAATTTCACACGGATGTTTATGGACTGCCCACGTTCATAGCAGAGACTGATCATAAGCCACTGATTTAAACTAGGAAGAAAAATCTCAATGACATGACGCCCAGAATTCAACACATGATGATGACATTGCAGCGCTATGATTTTGAGCTAATATACACGCCTGGAAAATACATAGTGCTTGCTGATGCGTTATCCCGAGCGCCGCACCCTAACAGTGACATCAAGGACTGTGTTATGACGGAGGAGGCTGAGGCTCACATTAACATGGTTACAGCCGCGCTTCCTGCTACTGACGTTATGCTGTCAATCTTGAACAAAGTGTCACAATGTATGAACAATGGATGGTCAAAAGGGAACTGCCCTCAGTTTTACCCGATGAGAGCGGAGTTGTGCATGGCGGACGGCCTCCTGCTGAGGAAGGACAGGATTGTAGTTCCACAAGCTATGCCCAAGGACATGCTTCAGCGTCTTCACAAAGGACACCTGGGAGTGGAGAAATGTAAGAGAAGAGCACGAGAAGCCATCTACTGGCCGGGCATTAACAAAGACAGAGAAGAAATGATTCAAAAATGCCAAGTTTGCCAAAAACATCAACACAAACAAGTCAAAGAGCCAATACTGGTAGCTGACCTTCCCACAACTCCCTGGCAGAAGGTAGGCACTGATTTGTTTCATATAAGAGAACATTATCAGATTCCCAAGCGTGAAAAAATCCTGAGTGACATGGCAGGTGCTAAGTACTTCAAATTAGATGCATCGCATGGATTTTGATATTCATAAATGTGTTTGGTTTGCTTTTGTGAATAAAGATTTTACAAAAAACGTTTGAGTAAATATTTATCATCTCATCAATATTTGCACAACAGAGTACTGAGTTTCGAGATCCTCACAATAATAATTCTCAAAATTATATTTCTTATCAATTTAGCTTAGTTAAGGGATATTTTATTGACAATCTAACATCAATATACAAAGACAGAAAAAGAATTGGTGGTGGGGGGGCGCGAATCTTTTTCTTCTTGGTAGGGGCGGGCGTGAAATAATTGAGAAGCACTGCTAGTATATGCAGACATTATATTCATACAATCTTGCAGCCCGAGTGAACCACAGCATTGTTGCAAGTTCGGTAGGAGAAACGTAAACGTCCCACTGTTGTTCCAGCAGCGGCTACTCGGGGCATAGGCGGAAGTGACGTAAGAGCTGACGCGCAAATGTGGCGTTAATTTCGTTTTTTTTTTTATCAACCGAATTAAAATATTATATAAAATATATATTAAAATAGAACAGCCAGGGTCAAAAACAAAACCAGAGGCAAAGAAAGATATTTGAAAAATACGTGCTTTAGCATGACGTCATTAACAAGCGCGCAGCTTCCGAAGGACCTCGACCACATCCACCGACCCGTCCACGCCGGAACAAAAAATCCCACCGCTAAATTCTTCTGGTTTAGTGTGGAACTGACTGTAATTTTCTCACAGGATGTCCGTTGATATTCTAAAGGACTACGACATAATTCATTAAGTCTTTGTGTCCCGATAACCTCATCTTCGCGCGTTGATGCTTTTCGGCGTAGTTAGCTTAGCTTGTTAGCTAGCTAGCCGCTAACGAAAAGAGGCACATGACTCATCGCCAAGCAGAGATCAAGTGCGGATTTTTTGGAATTATCATTTGAAAATGTGTGAAAGAACAACATCCAAGTACAAAGAGGAACTTTGTGGAATAAAAGAAGAGAACGAGCAACATCTTCTACTGCTGGGCGAAGGTTGCAAGCAGCCTCGTGTTGTGCTACACAAAGCAGGTTTGTACACGTCTTACTCTCATTTGCTTTGTATAGAACGACTTTCTTTCGTTAAAAATATGCATCACAACATTAAGTTGTTTGGGGAAATCGTTCAAGGTTATTGCCGCTTTATTTTTAAATATTGCCTTTTACTTGCATGTCTGCTGAACATTTATTTTTGCCAAATGAAATCAGTGCAGAAAATAAATGCCAAAGAATAACCAATAGTGAGGGGTGAACTCCATGTTTTCCCAGTATAAAATTTGAACTGATTATTTAACATTTTCTGTTTTTTATATCTTGTTCAACCAATTCCTTACGGAATGAATTCTGCTTGAATCTAAAATATGTGCACACTGCGGCAAAAACATTAATGGCGGTTGATGAATTTTAGTGGATAAAGCACAAAGGATTTTTTTTTTTAATAAATCAAGTACGTATTGGTCTTATTTATGACATTTTTACTGGCTCGGTCAATGAACCTCCGGTGGCTCTGCACTGTTTTGTGCACATGTGCGTCGATTCACCCCATCCAATCATTTAAAATACATTTAATGCATCCATCCAGGGTTGCACGGATCTCATCAGTGAACAAGCGCATGCTGCAAGGAATGCATCTGCATCTTTAGCTTACTATGGGCTTAAAAAGGGAGAACGTCACAACCCCCTTTTCTACCAACAAGTCCAGGAACATTTAGTTCCTGGTAATAAAGTCCCTGTGGCCCAGGTGGTTTGCATCTCCCCCGCAATTTATAATTCCTGGTAATTTTTGCAAATGACAATGATGACGGAACAATGGGAGGTCTTGTGTTACTTTGTTACTCATTACTGACACCCTGTGGCTGTTAAGCATCATTGCAGTTACAAAATAATTCAGGGAACTCTTATAATATTATGGTGTATCTTAGTCTAATTTGAATATGTATTGGAGAACTTTAATATAAACAGTCATTATTCAAATATGTCAACATGAAAGTCAGAGTGAAAGTGTTGTTGCTTAATGCTTATGTGTAAGAACTTTTACTCTTCAAACGTAATTTTGTTTTAAAATTTATTTCAAAACAGAAATTTTATAAAAATAAAAAGGGTAATGTCGGAACTTACTCGCAGGATAAATGTCATTTTGGGTAAAAAAAAACCCCAAACGTAAATCATACAATAAATAGCGACTCTGATGCCAGGGCCCCTTGAATTTTTTTAGGTATCGAGATTATCATGAAAGCAAAAAGTACCCACGATGAAACTATCTCTAAATGCAAAAAGAAATACTTGTAAACATATTTCGCTTGAAGGATTCCTATTTTATCAATGACATTATGTTGCGATGGCCCCCAGTGGCCCCCATTAATAAGTTAGGGTCCCACAACAGGTGTTCCATCAGACGCACACAATAGCCTGTGTGTGCTAACTTCAGCTCGCTTCCAGAAACGTCTGTGACTGTCAGGAATGAAATCGGGCATCAGCCGCAACGTGCTTCCTTTTTAAATGCTCGTTTATCACAGTTGTGCTGCTCAAGCAGGGATGTCCAAACTTTTTGCAAAGGGGGCCGGATTTGATGTTGTAAAATGTGGGAGGGCCGACCTCGGCTGACATTAACTACATAAAGAACAATATATTCAAACACATTTTAGCAAGTGATTCTGTGTTTCACATTTGCTTTTTTATTTTCATTTAAACCATCAAACATGTATTTTGGTTCATTTGAAACATGAACATCACATGCAATTGAATATTTGCTTTTTTTCTTAAACAGAACTAATTATAGTCTTGAGTGCAAATAATATTTGAACATGAATTATATCATCACGGGAGTTCAATGTTCACAGAATTTTTGAATTACAGAAATGATTATCCACAAGTGCAAGGGCTAATTTGATATATATGACATATCATCAAATATAAATGTTGAATGAACATTTTATTCTGGAATGAAAACCGACAACTTGTCTAAATTTGTGACTGAACAAAACAAAATTAAGTCAGTTATTTAAATGACTTGCCTGCATTAATGTGACGGGTGATACTGAGATCTGGACTGCAGCACAAAGGCCAGGTCTGGCTCAAAGGCAGTGGTATTGATGCGCGAGGTGAGAGTCTGTGAGCCGTGTCCTCACGCGACTCTGATTGAAGTTCATCACCGAGAATGTCTTTTCACACAAATACGTCGACCCAAACAAGCTCAGCATTTTCCTAGCAAACTCTCGAATCTCTCGAAACCTGCCTTTATCCATCTGTCGGTAAAAGTTGTCGAGAGAAAGTTGCCGGTGCCGACTGCGGCTCTCGGAGTCACACTGCAGCTCAATGAGCTCCAGCTGGGCTGGAACATTCTTTGTGTCCACGGAGAAAGGTGATGAAAAAAGAGGATATGCTTCTCAATAGCTGCAAAATTCCGAAAGCGTCGTGTGAACTCTTCAGCCAAAGACTTCCTATCTAATGCGGACTTTGTTTGCGCACTGATATTGCTCTCAGTCAACTTTCCTTTTTTTGTTTATTGTCGCCATTTTAGAAATTGGGGGTAAAGGTCACCCGGGGTGATGTCGCAGAGTGGTACTGCCTCTAGTGGGTAAATTAGGAACAGCAATTAAGAAGAGAGCGAACTAAGCACTGTATATGTGCGGGCCAGAATGTATTAATTTTATTACAGAGGCTGCGGGCCAGATGAAGTTTGACCCCGGGCCGCATTTGGCCCCCGGGCCGGACTTTGGACATGTCTGTGCTAAAGGGAGGTTTACATCGTAGGACGTAATTTTGTGAAATGCCCCCATGGTCCGGTCCAAATCGGGGTCGCACGCATTGATTCGTGTTCGGCAGGCACAAGTCAAGGTAGCACGGTAGAAACAAAATAAGACAAAGTCGCCGCCTGAGGTTTGACTTGGCCAAACCAAATTTGTCTTTTTGTGTCCTGCAGACGTCAGTGAAAACGATCTCCTTTCTGTGAAAGAGGAGCCAGACTGGACTCACATCAAAAAGGAGGAGGAGGAGGAGGAGGAGATCAACAAGTCACCAGTGAACGTTGTCCATATAAAGACTGACGATGAAAACAAGGATGAGAGTGAGGACAAGAGAGGGGCGGAGCCTCCAAGCAGCAGCTCAAGTCATCACGTGACAACAGAAGGCCGGGAGGAAGGATACAACCTCTACGTGGTCTCCCGGACGAGTCGGCGGTCCCCCGTCGACGACGAATGTATCCTGCCGGCACCCATATTACCCCACGACTCGGTCCGGAGGACCGGTCAGGGAGAGGGCGCCGCCACTATCTCTTGCCACCTTTTGGCTATGGCTCCTGCGGTGCCCCCGACTCATTCCCCTCCAGCAGAGGATTTTCGGCGACGCACCTCCCCCTCACAACGGCCTCTCCACCGAGCCACAGAAGGTGATTGTGCTAGCTGGGCGAACCTTGGGAGGTTCCGCCCAGGCGCCAGCCCAACAACAACAACAACAACAACAACAGAAGGTGATGAAGACCACTGGGGGCCATCACAAGCACATAATGAGGACACATTATCAGACGCTCATGACGATGATGATGATGATGATGATGATGATGATGGGCAAGCCAAAGGTGAAGGGGCACATCACACTGACTCATTAACTTCAAAGCTGTCTTTAAAACCGCACACAAGAACACACAGTGGAGAAAAACCATTTTCTTGCTCGGTTTGTGGCAAAAGCTTCTCTCGAAAGTTTCATTTAACAATCCACACAAGAACACACAGTGGAGAAAAACCATTTTCTTGCTCGGTTTGTGGAAAATGCTCCTCGAAAAAGACATATTTAACAGAACACACAAGAACACACACTGGAGAAAAACCTTTTTCCTGTACAGTTTGTGGCAAAAGCTTTTATGTAAAGTCAATTTTAACAGATCACACAAGAACACACACTGGAGAAAAACCTTTTTCCTGCTCAGTTTGTGGCAAGAGTTTCTCTCGGTCTCATTTAATAATTCACACAAGAACGCACAGTGGAGAAAAACCTTTTTCCTGCTCAGTTTGTGGCAAGAGTTTCTCTCGAAGGTCTCATTTAATAATTCACACAAGAACGCACAGTGGAGAAAAACCTTTTTCCTGCTCAGTTTGTGGCAAGAGTTTCTCTCGAAGGTCTCATTTAATAATTCACACAAGAACGCACAGTGGAGGAAAAACCTTTTTCCTGCTCAGTTTGTGGCAAGAGTTTCTCTCGAAGGTCTCATTTAATAATTCACACAAGAACGCACAGTGGAGAAAAACCTTTTTCCTGCTCAGTTTGTGCCAAGAGTTTCTCTCAAAAGTCGCGTTTACGAAACCACACAAGAACACACAGTGGAGACAAGCCATTCAGTTGCAGCGTTTGTTCTAAAAAATTCTTCACTAAACAGAGTGCTGAGAGACACGATTGTGCTGGCAAGAATTGCAGCGATCCTTGAAGATTAAAAAAAGGAAAAAAAATGAAAGAACCGACTCTTTGTGGTCAGATGTAAATGTGATTTTCAATAAAATATGATGAAATTGAATTTTGCAAAGCTCTTTTATTGACACAAAGCCAATGTGATTAGTGCCAGAAGAACCAATCTGTCTGAGTGATGATGATTTGTTTTGGTGTTTACATCAAACATGTAAATAAAATTTATTGCCTTTACCTGGAATAACATTTTTTAACATTATGCTTTTCAGTTGTCTTTTTAATCGTACTTAATGGAAAAGGTGTGAGAAGAAACGGTGCTTATGAAATTGGTGCCTTCGACAATCATCAATAAAATCACTTGTTCCACTTGCGCTGTGTGAAAAGGTGAAAAACTAAACTCGTAGTTGAACTATAAAAAGAACCAGAAAGAGAAACGCAAATAGTCTCGGTTTCTCTTTCTAGGTTGAGCTCTATCAAGCATTTGGGGTTTGTTGCTAAGCAGAATCTCACTTCGGAAAAACTATAATTTTGTCAAATATACAAAATACTCTTTTCATGCTATATTATATTTCTTATACTTTGGATTGCTTATATAATGAAATCGGGAAATATTAAAATTTAAAATTGGAAACCACATACAGACTTAATGCAATTAATAAGAAATATAGAAACATTTTATAAATATTGAACACATTGAGAAGAGTTAATCTTGAAATAAATATTGAAATATAAAAAATACTTAGGTATTAAATTAATTCAATAACCCGACCCCGGAATGAGTGGCAGAAAACGGCTGGATGGATGGAATAATTTAAATTGCACACATATTCAAATGAACAAATATGAGAATATCAGAAATATTCAAGTGTGAAATAAAAAGGTTTAAATTAATATTGATAATTTTACATATTAAAATAATTGAATAAATATTGTATTATTACATAAGAAAGCTTAAATATACATTGAAATAAATAAAAAAAAAGTTGTGTATTTTTAAATGGCCTAATATAGATATGGGAAGTAATTCTCTTTATGAAACTATGAAGGGACTGGAGCTCACAGAAGTGACCAGTCTTGGTTCTGAAGTTCCGATGTAACCAGATACTGCCCTGAGAGAAAATAGGCCTGAGCATTGTTTATGGTGGGGGCAATTCTCTCGCCAGGTCAGTGACCTTCCAGGGTATGGAAGTAATTTAAGGTGGTCACGAGTAGACTGGTCGTATCAACGGGGAGACGCATCTGCTCTCCCTCTGGGGGACTTTTGGAGGGAAATCCCGAAGACTAGCGTGATGGGAATTGCATATGAAACAAGGGAAATTAGATATTCATGTCCTATTTGGGCATTCCCTGTAAGAAGGGAATGTCTGAGAGGGGGCTCAAGTTTTTGGGGAGACTTCTTTTGACATCAGCATGTGACGAGAATAAAATCTTTTTCGAACCAGTTCTTTTCCATCACCAATCCAGCCTTGCTCGGCTGCCTCTCCGGAAGGCAGCAAGGACCCACACTTCAAAGACAAATATACTACATATTGAAAGAAAAATAATACTCAAATATTGAAATAAGTATAGAATTGAATGAATAAACAACAAAGAAATATATACCTCCTGGAAAATATCATTATTTTTAGCATTTGTCAACATTTTTCTTTCTTGCACATTCTTAAACAATCGTAATTTTATTTTACTTTTTAAGTTACTTCAGTGCATTTCACACCTGTGCCTTCAAAGAAGTCCTACTTCGTCCTACTTGAATGAATCCCCATCAAAATACCATCATTTATGACACCACGGCTGGACAAATAATATCCAGAAACACACTTACGCACCACTGAGTGAGTGTTGGACGATATAGCTTCTTTTGAAAGGTCCGACTTGAAAATGTCCTTGCAAGTGGATCTGAAATTAAATCCACACTTTTCCTTCCTTCGGCCATTGTGGTTTAAAAAAAGCAAGAATATATTTTAGATTTTCGAACGGCCGCCAATTACAACTTTTGGGTGTGTTGATTCAGCATAGCGCCGCCCCCTCACGAGTGAGTATCCAATCACAAAACGCGTTCATCACCCTCAGCATAAGGCCAGCGAGAAGGCTCACTGTAACCAACTCGTGATCTGATTGGCTATCGCAACCGTCGAACAAATATGAAAGCTCATTGACTTTGACAGAAGAGATGCTCGCACAATTGCATCTTAAGGCCTCGGAACGCATAATGCACGCTCCTGGTATTGTGAAACCTGCCCAGCAACACGAGCGAGCGGAATTCCGATTGGATTCAAAACTCTCACCTAAAAATAAAACGCTCAGCTATAATATGACATCAATGCGATGATTATGATAATTTTTTTATTATTGATTATGTTTGGCCAACAGAGAAGGCCTTGAAGGCCCACCACTGAGTTACTTAATAGCCTAAATTAAACTTTACTTCCATGAATAGAGTTAAAGTTATGCTTTATTGTAGGATTTATGTAATTAATAGCCTTTGATGGACTTTAGTGTACTTAATGTAAACTGGTAACGCTGAAAAAACAAAACAGACAGCAATTCAAGTTTAAACCCATATACGTGAAATGCGCTTTAGAAATAAAGTATATTTTTGCACACATTACGAGTTCCTCCAGATCGACGCTGGCCTCAGTGATGAAGAGAGCCAATAAAAAATCGCAACCCAAAACACAAGCAAACAGGAAAAAGTGACAAACAAGAAAGCTGGCAAAGTGAAGCGTGTGAAACAGGTGAGAAACCCTACAACATTTTTCGTTTGTATTTCCATACGTTGTAACTTATGGACGGGAATAATTCTTCATTTCTACTTCTAACATAGCGCAACTGTTGCTCTGGTGAATGTATAATCTTGCGTTGAGCCGCCACTACAATGAGTTACGATTCTGAACTGCAGTGGGCCTCAACATAGTTTATGTCAGGTCAGGGATTTCGACAGGGGTCCCGACTTATCAAAGGATGGATATACAGGAATGGGTCCCGGTTTAGACGAGATGGCGCCGAGGAGCAACATAAGGGGAGTCCACATCTGTTCTCGTCCTTGAGGGTTTTTGGAATGGCAGGAGTGTAGTCCAGCAAAAAGGCCACGATTCAGACTGATATCCAGATTTTCCTTTTTTATTTCTCCTTTTCCTCTGACGGCGTTCGGAAATTCCGGAGCCCCTTAGGGGACATGGAAGAAAAAAAAAACAACAACAAATCTTTGCTTTCCCTTGCAAAGATTGCGTTCCCTCGCAAATGCAAAGTAGTTTTTTTTTGAGTGAATGTTCGTTTATTTATTTTTCCAATACGTGTTTATGTACTTCCGGGTCAGTTTGGCTTGCCTAGCCTCTGATGCGCGGCTGTTCGAGAGACGACAGTACGTCAGATGCGGCAATAATCTTAGAGGGGGACTTGGAACGTTTCTTGCGGTCAAGAGATGTCCCTCACGGTGACATTCTGCACATGAAAAGCAACAAGGTACATACAATTCACTCGAACGCACATGTCAAACTCAAGGCCCGGGGACCAGATCTGGCCCGCAACCTCATTTTATGTGGCCCGCAAAGGGCAAATCATCTGCATCAACTTCCTGTTTCTATCATATTTTCTTCACTTTTAACAACACTGAGATATGAGATATTGCCATTTATTTGTTAGCACTCCTCCCCTTTTAAATAAATGGAAAAATTGTTGAACAATTACTTAGGAGCTTCTGATTTCAAAACTGGCTTTCCATTCAATTTATATGGGTTCACAGTCATACCGGCCCTCTGAGGGAAACCACAACTATGATGTGGCCCGTCCACAAAAATGAGTTTGACACCCCTGCTCTAACAAAATAACCTTAATAATAGCAATATGGGTCCCTACCAATGTTCCCTCTAAGCTGCGCGCGTGCGCAATCGCGCACTGCTTGCACACACTCAGCGCACAAGAACGTCTTTGCAGCGCACAAAATAAAATAAAACAGAAACGCATTACTTAATATCTAATTTTAGAACTGATATAATCTAATTAATTAGACCAGTTATATATCTATTTTTGTACCATTTTGCAATGTAACTTAATGAGTGACATGTGTCCAACCAATAATGCCGTACAGTTCGTGTACGCCTACGCAGCCAATCGGAGCAGAACGTCGCGAATGTGCCCTGCCCATATGCGCCGTTGCTCAGGGAGCTTGTGTGTCTGCTCAGACACATGAAAAATTAGAGGGAACATTGGTCCCTACTGTTAATGTTTTTGCATAATACTAGCGTGCAAACTGTTTACCTTTTGAGTGGCAAGAAAAGAATTGCTGTTCTGTTTTCAATTTGTAGTTCATTTAAATCCTGTTATTGCATTCAAATTACTGTGAAGTGTAACGTTAAATATTTTTCTAAATGTTTTTTGTACAACGCAACTTTAGTTTCGTTATGAAGCAGCGTAGTTCGTACCCGGAAATGACGTCATCAAATCGGATGTCGCAGAAGCAGGAAGTATAATAATAGATCACCAATAAGAGAGAAATGTGATGATAATGAAGTCCAATCGAGCACAATCTGCATACATCTTTTGCCTTATCGAAGCCGGACCGAGATCTTACATTGTGGAAACAAAGCATGGACAAAGAGTGAGGAGGAACAGGAGTCTTCTGAAGGTTCCCGAGGACTGGAAGAAATCTTCTGATGCGGCTGAGGCTGCAAAGCAGGTGGATACATCGAAGGAGCACAGACCTCAACCACCAGCAATTTCTGGGATTACTGAACCTCTTCGAAGATCAACAAGAGCTCGACGACAACCGGACAGGCTGATTGAAAATGTTTAATGTTGTGTGATTGTTGCTAAAATTGTTGTAGAGATGCTTGTTGTCATAAAAAAAATGGATAGATATTGATAAGAAGTGAAAATAATTGATAACAAAACAAAAATATAATAATAAGAATAAAATAATAATTATTATTAAAAAAAGGCATAGGCATTGTTTAACGTTTGAAAGGGAGATGTAATGACAGCAGTTATATCATTGGTCACTAGTTAGCAGTATTGCCTGACGTGTGTTTGGTTACCAGACAAACAAGTGTGTCTGCACATAGACGAGAATGCAAGTCAATAAATAAAGAGACACAAGCTTGCAGCATCACGTTACCTGCGTGACTTCTTAAGATAGAAGACGGAACATTACAGTAACCATTAAAAAAAAACGTATAGTAACAATAAAATTATTTTTAAAAAAACGTATCGTAAACATACTAAAGCTGTTGCTTTATGTTATTTACAAAGAATTTTTGTTTAAAATCCCCCTGGCTCTTCTTTTTGTCTTTTCTCTATTATGTACGTATTAGTAGCTGACCTTCCCACAACTCCCTGGCAGAAGGTAGGCACTGATTTTTTTTCATATAAAAGAACATTATCAGTTTCCCAAGCGTGAAGAAGTCCTGAGTGACATGGCAGGTGCTAAGTACTTCAAATTAGATACATCGCATGGATTTTGGTATTAATAACTGTGTTTGGTTTGCTTTTGTGAATAAAGATTTTACAAAAAACGTATGAGTAAATATTTATCATCTCATCAATATTTGCACAACAGAGTACTGAGTTTCGAGATCCTCACACTAATAATTCTCAAAATTATATTTCTTAGCAATTTAGCTTAGTTAAGGGATATTTTATTGACAATCTAACATCACTATACAAAGACAGAAAAAAATGGTGGTGGGGGGGGGGCGCGAATCTTTTTTCTTCTTGGTAGGGGCGGGCGTGAAATAATTGAGAGGCACTGCTAGTATATGCAGACATTATATTCATACAATCTCGCAGCCCGAGTGAAACACAGCATTGTTGCAAATTCGGGAGGAGAAACTTAAACGTCCCACTGCTCTTGCAGCAGCGGCTTCTCGGGGCAAAGGCGGAAGTGACGTCAGAGTTTACTCGCCAATGTGGCGTTATTTTAGTTATTTTGTTCATTTTTTTGTCAACCGAATTAAAATATTATATAAAATATATATTAAAATAGAACAGACATGGGTAAAAACAAACACAGAGGCAAAGAAATATATTTGAAAAATACGTGCTTAAAGCATGACGTCATAAGCAAGCGCGCAGCTTCCGAAGGACCTCGACCACATCCACACCGGAACAAAAACAGTCCACCGCTAAATTCTTCTGATTTAGTGTGGAACTGACTGTAAATTTCTCACAGAATGTCCAGTGCTACTCTAAAGGACTACGACATAATTCATTAAGTCTTTGTGTCCCGATAACCTCATCTTCGCGCGTTGATGCTTTTCGGCGTAGTTAGCTTAGCTTGTTAGCTTGCTAGCCGCTAACGAAAAGAGGCACATCGCCAAGCAGAGATCAAGTGCGGATTTTTGGGAATTATCATTTGAAAATGTGTGAAAGAACGACACCCAAGTACAAAGAGGAACTATGTGGAATAAAAGAAGAGAACGAGCAACATCTTCAACTGCTGGACGAAGTTTGCAACCAGCCTCGTGTTGTGCCAATCAAAGCAGGTTTGTACACGTCTTACTCTCATTTGCTTTGTAAAGAACGACTTTCTATCGTTAAAAATATACATAAAAACATTAAGTTTTTTGGGGAAATCGTTCAAGGTTATTGCCGTTTTATTTTTAAATATTGCCTTTTACTATCCGGTTCGCTGAACATTTGTTTATGGCAAATGAAATCAGTGCAGAAATTAAATGCCAATAACCATTAGCGGGGGGTAAACTCCGTGTTTTTTTTTCTCAGTTTAAAATTTGAACTGATTATTTAACATTTTACTTATTCCGGTTTTTAAATGTTGTGAAAGAAATTAAGTTTGTCATGTCATCATGTTTCAAAACTATGCTGACAGATGGAGTGTATTTTTATTTCCACTGTTGGAGTTGAGCCACCGAGAAAATGAGAAACATTTAGTAAATGAATCTTAAAAGCCAAACTTACTCCAATGCGTGATCGTTTTTTGTACTCAAGAAGAATAGGGTCAAATAAAGACTCAACAACAACTGAATAGAGTTCCAATATTTAGTTTCTTCAATTTCTGGCATTCAGGAAATAGTACAAATACAGATATATGGGCGGCTTTGTCTTCATCTGACGAGAAACTGTACTCAAGACGAGTACTATCGAAAAATGGCGCGCTGATCTCAGCCCAGCCTCACATTTTATAGGAGGCTTTTTATGTCAAGGGTCATGTAGGTTGAATTGGTCGTCCTTGCTCCTTCCCCCGGCCCGGTCCACGTCCAAGGCTGACCTTCTCAGGCAGGCGGCAGTCTCTCCGTCTCTCCTGCTCACATTCCCCTGCAATCTCGTCAGTGTACAGATTGTGTGGTGTATGTTTTCCCAGATCAGATTATATTTTTGGGTCTTCTTGATAGCATCGCTGTGACGTCCTCCCCGGCCCAACTTTATATGTTTCTATCTTCTATGGCCTATGTGGAGAATGTGCTTTGAAGTATTTGTCCATGAAGTGCTATCTGGTTTGTCATCAGTTTGACCTGAGCAGACTGAATCTGTTTGTTCTGAATGAGAGTGTGGGTCATGAAAATACAATGTGTGCAATTTTGAGGTCTTACATTGAAACTAAGTCATATAAATTTAGCATATGAATGCATCAGTAAACACCATGACTACAATCCCAGTCAATCTTATCGATGCACTGTACTTCTACATTCATTTGATAAATGATTTTTGTTTAATCAATGTCGAACATATTCAGTAAATATGAACCTGCTAAATTAAATAATTGACCTTCTGTCCCGTAAGTGTTTAAAATAATGCCAGCAATCGTAATACAATCCTTCAATATTCATGTCAGGTGTGGCCATTCCCTATAAGAAGGAAAGGCCGGAGAGAGGGGACACCTTTCCCTTTTTGCTTTTTGGGGAGACTTCTTTTGACATCAGCACGTGACAAAAATAACCAAAATGGCTGTGTCAGAGAATTTTTTTCCATCACCAATTCTGCCATGCTCGGCGACCTGTCCGGAGGGAAGCTGAGCCAGACCCACACATCAACAACAAAATATATCACATTTTTGGCGTCACAAACAGGATTCTTGCTCCATTGATGGTCTCAAGGGTGCTGGGGCGCAGGCGTTCAACAGCCGGCCGGCTGAACTTCAGGTGAGATGCTTTTACTCACAATGGGTGTTGTGCGCCTGTGTCCAAGCGGTCGGGGCTTTTGGGGTCGTTAAAGAGAGCTTGTGCGTGGGTCTGCTGGCTGATTGGTCGTGGAAAATGTCCCTGTGTTAGTTTCAATTATTGTTTTAACAAGAGGCCTCTATCATGACTGATTAAGACATTAAAAGATGTCAAAGTAACCGCACTGTGAAAGAACATACGAAAATGTATTAAAAAATAAATAAATAAATGAAAAAAAATAATGATAGGAACTATGTAAATGGGGACTAGCGCGGGAGAAATGTGCAGAAGATTAAGAAAAGAAAGGTCTAGTGGTTAAAGAGATGAGAACTAAGAAGTGTAAAACTATAGCTATAGACAAGATAGTCGTGAATAAGCTCAGTTTGAGCACAGGCCCTGGCCATGGTGTAAATTTTAGCAGGACAATTATGAGCTGAAAATAGAAATAATGAAGAGAAGCGCGCTTCCACGTATCGTATTGGGCACTTTGTGGCATGGAACACAGTAAGGATCGAGGCGTACCGTTGTGTGGAGGGCCTGGGGCTGAGCCGACAGTTTCGCTGGTACGTAGCAAGAGATACGCTGTTCAGATACGTACCCTATGATTACTCGTGTTCTGGTCGGATAATTCTGTCAGGGTCTTGCCAGCGAAACGCTGGGAAGAAGGTGGCAGGACTCTCCAAACGCGGACACAGGAAAATCAGTTTAACAAAGAGTGTTTATTGATTCACAATAGTGGAAGTCCAATCATCAATTAAGGCAAATATATCTATCTTAGCATTACATCCGTCGATAAATCAGGAGAAAACACAAAGCGCTGGCGGAGAAAAGCTAACACCAGGAAGGAGATAAACGACGGAACGAAAAGCGCTTGCACCGGCAAGGAAAAGGAAAAACGATCAACATAAATAGCTTGCCAAAAGGGCAAGAGGGAAAACCAATTGGAGAAAACGAGGAACAAAAAGAGACCGAGCAATAGCTGGCAAAACGTGGAACACAAAGAGATCGCAAGAGCAAAAATGCATGAACAAGAGAACAATTGATACCAGGGTCATGAACGTGAGCAGTGCAGGAAAATTATCCGACGCCGGGCAGTCAGTGTAGGTGGCTTAAATAGTGTGTGTAATTAGTCAGTGGATGGATGTCAGGTGCGGCGCCGGTGGGCTGGTCTCCCGCTCGTGATGACGCGGGCGGAGTCGGTCGTCGGAGGAGACGCCTCTGCTCAGCTGAGAAACATAAACAAAAGTGCACATGGCAGGGAGGTGACGAAAACAACAACAAAACAGGCGTGACCGGCACGGGTCACGACAACCGGGGGAAGCAGTTAATCCAGCAGCCGACGCATGCAGCTCCCATTGCGTCTGCTCTTGCCATTTCCGCTGCTCCTGGGCCAGGTTCTGGTGACAGTGCCACAGCAGGTTTGTTGTCCGCACCTGCCGGTCAACAAGGTCACGTAACAGAAGTAGGGGTGGTTATAGACGTGGGTTGTGAGTGGGACGTGCTTTTGCTGTGGGTTGTGGGATTACTGGGTGATGAGCGGTCCAAACCGAGCCACTTCCTGAAATGTACCATCCTGTGGTCCAGCGCCATGCCAGTCACAAAGAGCTCCTCTAGCACGGGGGCGCCACCGCTACCCCCTCCTCCGACAACGCTTCTATGGCTTCCAAATGCACACTTGACGCCTCAACCCGATTGGGACCACATTCCACGATAGGGGTGCCCGCGGAGCCTCAGCATTCAAGGACCGGCAAGTCTTGGCATTCCGGTGACGATTGATGGACAACAGTTTTTGATGGTGGAACAAGATATTCCACGCTTTGCAAGTTCCCTCTGCATATCCCAATGAGCAACAACACTGTCACGTTTGTGGGACTCTTGAGATTGGCCGAGTCACTGCCCTGGACCGAACCCGCACCTGTGAAACAAACACTGGAATTCGAGTGGGACTGAATTTGACTGTGCACATCCGGCGGGGGAAGCATATGTTGTCCTCCGTTCCAGCAGATTAGGCAGCTCTGAGACCAGGGTGGTGTTTCAGCACCCATTCCGAATTCCTCTGTTATGGAACATTTTCTGAATTTCTCGACAGTATGGTAGACAGTGAATGGGTCACTCTGAAGCGAAAGCTCTGTTTGCGTCTCTGCCAGAGGGGTCGTGGACCCGGGGTCTCACTGACGTTGTGCTCTGCACCACAGCGTCTCCAATTTGTTTTTGCTATATCTGCGCCTTCCCCATTTGACAGAGTTAATGCCGGCACACCTTGGGGGCAAAGGGGGGCATTCTGGCCATAATGGCTGGGATGAGGACTGCACCGCTCTTGGTTTCCTCCACATCCTGGAATGGACTCTTTCCTGTGGAAAATGGATTTCATTGGCATCTCTGGTGCTCAATTTTTGTGTGGAGTGTGTCTGCTTGTTGTATTTCAGGTGAAGTGTAGATGGAGTTGGATGCAGACTGGAATCTCACTTGGAGCAAGCGACGAGGAGGACTCCTTTGAGGGTCATAAGATGTGGACGTGATAATCTGAAACAATACTGTTTGCAAGAGCTCTTCAGTGACGAGGGCTTGGCAGCTCTCGAGCGACACGATGTCATCGGATTCTCTTGCTGGAGCGTGGCGTCAACTATGTTTTTGCATATCATTGGACTCGTGTTTTTGTTTTGTGTGTTTATGTGTCTTGTCCTATCATGCCTTTATCACGCTGTGGATTTATTCTGTTCTGTAACGGTGTTCCTTCATCCTACTTGACCTGTGAATATAGGTTTACTAGAAAGTGTTAGAAAGGATCTCCCCCTTTTTCCCCACTCTTTCGAAGGGGGCGGGGGGTTTTGACGAAGGTTCAGCGAAGCTTTGATGCCTCCACACGGACTACACTGGAAATTGTGAGTGTTACTGCCGGTTTGCTTAAAGATCTATCATTGCGGGGGAAACTCCTTCGTGACCGAGGTGGTTGATTTGGGATTTTTTGGAATTATTGCTGGATTTATGTGTGGTCCTGCAGGAGGTGTGAGAGTGACGCCACGGAGCAATTTGGCCTTATTATACTTAGTAAAGTTAGACATTCATGTCCGGTGTGGCCATTCCCAATAAGAAGGAAAGGGAGGAGACACCCTTTCCCTTTCTCTTTTTTGGGGAGACTTCTTTTGACATCAGCATGTGACAAGAATAAAATCTCTTTCGAACCAAAATGGCTGTGTCAGGGAAGTTCTTTCCATCACCAAATCTGTCATGCTTGGCGACCTGTCCGGAGGGAAGCTGAGCCAGACCCACACATCAACAACAAAATATACGACACAGGTTAATAGAAGGTCACAAAAACATGGACCTCTTAAACAGCAAAACGTGAGTTCAGCGGTAACAGAGTTGTGTCTATGCTGGCAGTTTAGCAGGAAGTCACAAAAACAGATGCACGTCTTGAACCGTGTTTGACAGGAAACCGTTCGCGTTTAACAGAAGTGTGACCCAAAACATGTCTTGTAAGCTGAAACCGTTCGAACAACAGGATGTGTGTGGACGGGTGTGATCAAGTCAAAGTGTTGATGTTTTTCCATTCTTTATGAGTTGACATATACAAGTTTGCTTTGCTGTGCTTTAATAAAAGGCTGCACAGGAGCGGGAAAGCTTTTCTCTTTGCCGGACTGCTCCTCGCAAGTGACAAAGACAATCTTGGTTGGGTGATTTATTTGTGCAGGCGTGTCTCGTTTTTGAAAACTTCTTTGACAAATCTTGTTCAAGCAATTCCTTCTGGAATGATTCAATCTGACTCTAAAAACTGTACACACTGGGGCAAAATGATCAATGGCGGTTGATGAATTTTCGTGGATATAACACAAAGGATTACGTTTTTTAAAATATCAAGTACGTATTGGTCTTATTTATGAAATTTTTACTGGCTCGGTCAATGAACCTCAGGTGGCTCTGCACTGTTTTGTGCACGTGTGCATAGTTTCACCTCATCCAAACATTTAAAATACATTTAATGCATCCATCCAAGGTTGCATGGATCTCATCAGTGAACAAGCGCATGCTGCAAGGAATGCATCTGCATCTTTGGCTTACTATGGGTTTAAAATGGGAGAACGTCACAACCCCCTTCTCTACCAGGGCCCCTTTAATTCTTTCAGGTATCCAGATTATAATGGAACCAAAAAGTACCCACGATGAAACTACAGTGGAACCTCGGTTCTCGACCATAATCCGTTCCTGAACCCTGTTCGAAAAGCGAATTGTTCGAACACCGAAACCATTCCTTTGCTGCTTGCACTGACTTTCTTTGGAGGCATGATTAGGGGCTAAAACACTTCGTACACCTATATAAAACACGAGAGCAAAACGCAGCACGTCCGCACGCGACAACAGTTGGTCACGAAGAGAGAGAGAGAGCGATCTACACCCGTACGCCGCTCAGCATCCCACCCTCGCGTGCGCACTCACGCGTCGTACCGGCGTTCGAACTCCGAGGTTTGTTCGAACTGCGAAGCAAGAATTTCTCTTTTTTTTTGTTCGAACTCCGATTTGTTCGACCTCAGAGTCGTTCGAGAACCGAGGTTCCACTGTATCTCTGAATGCAAAATGAAAAACTTGTAAAGATATTTCACTTGAAGGATTCCTATTCTATCAATGACATTATGTTGCGATGGCCCCCAGTGGTCCCCATCAATAAGTTAGGGTCCCACAACAGGTGTTCCATCAGACGCACACAATAGCCTGTGTGTGCTAACTTCAGCTCGCTTCCAGAAACGTCTGTGACTATGTCAGGAATGAAATAGGGCATCGGCCGCAACGTGCTTCCTTTTTAAATGCTCGTTTATCACTGTTGTGCTGCTAAAAGGAGGTTTACATCGTAGGACGGAATTTTGTGAAGTGTCCCCATGGTCCGGTCCAAGTTGGGGTCGCACGCATTGCTCCGTGTGCGGCAGGCACAAGGCAAGGTAGCACGGTAGAAACAATATTAGACAAAGTCACCGCTTGAGGTTTGACTTGACCAAACCAAATTTGTCAATTTGTGTCCCACAGACGTCAGTGAAAACGATCTCTGTTCTGTGAAAGAGGAGCCAGACTTGACTCGCATCAAAAAGGAAGAGGAGGAGGAGATCAACAAGTCACCAGTGAACGTTGTCTCTATCAAGAGTGAAGATGAAAACAAGGATGAGAGTGAGGACAAGAGAGGGGCGGAGCCTCCAAGCAGCAGCTCAAGTCATCACGTGACAACAGAAGGTGATGAAGACCACTGGGGGCCATCACAAGCACATAATGAGGACACATTATCAGACGCTCATGACGATGATGATGATGGGCAAGCCGAAGGTGAAAGGGCATGTCACACTGACTCATTAACTTCAAAGTTGTTTTTAAAACCACACACAAGAACACACAGTGGAGAAAAAACATTTTCATGCTCATTTTGTCGCAAAAGCTTCTCACAAAAGGCACAATTTACAAGGCACACAAGAACACACAGTGGAGAGAAGCCTTTTTCATGCTCGGTTTGTGGCAAAGGATTCTCTCAAAAGGCACATTTTACAGAACACACAAGAATACACAGTGGAGAGAAGCCTTTTTCCTGCTCAGTTTGTGGCAAAAGCTTTTCTTTAAAGTCATATTTAATAAAACACACAACAATACACAGTGGAGAAAAACATTTTTCCTGCTCAGTTTGCGGAAAAAGTTTCTCTCAAAAGTCACATTTAACAGAACACACAAGAACACACAGTGGAGAGAAGCCTTTTTCCTGCTCAGTTTGTGGCAAAAGCTTTTCTTTAAAGTCATATTTAAGAAAACACACAACAATACACAGTGGAGAAAAACCTTTTTCCTGCTCAGTTTGTGGAAAACACTTCTCCAGGAACTCAAGTTTAACAGAACACACAAGAACACACAGTGGAGAAAAACCTTTTTTCTGCTCAATTTGTAGGAAAAGTTTCTCTCAAAAGTCACGATTAACAGAACATACAAGAACACACAGTGGTGAAAAACCATTTTCCTGCTCAATTTGTGGAAATAATTTCAATCGTAAGTCGCATTTAATAAAACACACAACAATACATAGTGGAGAAAAACCTTTTTCTTGCTCAGTTTGTGGCAAAAGCTTCTCTCAAAAGTCTAATTTAACAATCCACACAAGAAAACACAGTGGAGAAAAGCCTTTTTCTTGCTCAGTTTGTGGAAAATGCTTCTCTCAAAAGTATAATTTAACAAGCCACTTAAGAAGGCACAGTGGAGAAAAGCCTTTTTCCTGCTCAGTTTGTGGCAAAAGCTTCTCTGGAAAGTTTAATTTCATAGAACACACAACAACACACAGTGGAGAAAAACCCTTTTCATGCTCAGTTTGTGGCAAAAGCTTCTCTGGAAAGTCAACTTTAACAAAACATAAAAGAATACACAGTGGTGAAAAACCTTTTTCCTGCTCAGTTTGTAGGAAAGGTTTTACTCAAAAATCAACTTTAACAAATCATAGAAGAACACACGGTGGCGAAAAACCCTTTTCCTGCTCAGTTTGTGGAAAGAGTTTCTATCGTAAGTCTCTTTTAACGAACCACACAAGAACACACAGTGGAGAAAAGCCATTCAGTTGCAGTGTTTGTGCTAAAAAATTCTTCACTAAACAGGGTGCTGAGAGTCACAATTGTGCTGGTGAGAATTGCAGCAATCCTTGAAGCTTAAAAAAAAAAACGGAAGGAATTGACTCTTTGTGGTAAGATGTAAATGTGATTTTGAATAAAATATGAAAAATTTAATTTTGAAAAGCTTTTTTTATTGACATTAAGCCAATGTGATCAGTGCCAGAATAACCATTGTCTCTGAGTGATGATGAGTTGTTTTGTTTTTATATCAAACATTATCAATGAAATTAATTACCTTTTCCTGGAACAACATTTTTTAACGTTATGCTTTTCAGTTGTCTTTTTAATCGTACCTAATGGAAAAGGTGTGAGATGAAACGGTGCTTATGAAATCTGTATCTTCCACAATCATCAATAAAATCACTTGTTCCACTTGCTCAACTGGCCTTCATTACGCTGTGTGAAAAGGTGAAAAACTGAACAAGAAGTTGAACTATAAAAAGAACCAGAAAGAGAAACGCAAGTAGTCTCAGTTTCTCTCAAAGGTTTTGGAATGTCAGGAGTTGGCAGCTTGATGGTGACTGGAGTCAGCGTTTATTTGTCACCCCGAAGGAGATGATCCGCATCACGCAGTTCGTTGCTGCTGCTGTCTGAATTGAACCCCGGAGGTCACCCGCCAGCGTCCTGAATTTCACCGGCGGATCTTCAGCTATCCCACGTCTGACCCCAAATTGTTGTGGAATTTTCAGCAGTAAGGGAAGATCAATGAGATAGTCTGGAAAATAAATTGTCTTTTGGGTCAGTCTGCACAGTGATCTCAGTGGGAGAAGTGCGTGGGAAGATACTGATGCACACAGGAAGATGAAGATTTATTTGACAGTGGAATCTTAAGACAGAGATATTTTTTCTGCATTGAGCATACTTATCAGTCAAAGTTGTGTTGTACAAGAAGCGAAAGGCACTTTCTTCAAAAGCAGGTGGCCACAATAAATAACAAAAACCTTACTTGCTAAATAGTTTTCCATAACATTAAGATTGAACAAAATATTGACACGAATATTAAAAAAAAAAACGATTAAACATTGAATACTAAATTATTACTAAAACAGTTGAATGAATCTTGAAATAATAGTGAATAGGCGTAGTTTAATGAATACTGAGACGAATAATGAAATATTTCAGTGCTTATATCAACACTGAAATCATTTTTAACACTCTAATATTTAGATAATGAAACAGTGACGTATTTTAATTTAAAATTCGCAACAACGTCGCTGGCGAAAAACCCTGTAAAAAGGCAAAGGTGCAAACATGTTGACATAAAGTATCACTTAATCATGTCAACTCTTAATAATAGGGAAATACATTTGGAATACTGTCCAGCCGACGACATGGTGTCAGATGTTTTAACAAAGCCAGCAACAAAAGTAAAATTCAATACATCTGTAAAGTTCATATTTGGGAACTAAAATGTTTGGTCAAATGCATACGGTTTAAATCTTTCGTTTTTTCTTTTTTCCAATCGTACGTTTTTCCAATGTTTGGAAAAAGATAACAATGATTTGCATCGCAAATGGCGACATCTGTCGGTGAGCGGTGACAGTGCTCCATATGGCCAGCAGCCAATCATATCACAGCGGGGTGTGTCCTGTTCTTCGGATTTCGTGCGGAACAGACTGCAGTTTTCACGCAGGAAATCCATTCAGCGCTACTTTAAAAATCGATGCCATCTTTAATTCGTCTCGTCGAACAAAGAGAAGCTCACGAGTTATCGCCAAGCAGAGATCAAGTGCGGATTTGTTGGGATTGGCGTTTGAAAATGTGTGCAAGAACGACACCCAAGTACAAAGAGGAACTTTGTGGAATAAAAGAAGAGAACGAGCAACATCTTCAACTGCTGGATGAAGGTTACAAGCAGCCTCGTGTTGTGCTACACGAAGCAGGTTTGTACCCGTCTTACTCTCATTTGCTTTGTAAAGAACGACTTTCTATCGTTAAAAATATGCATCACAACATTAAGTAGTTTGGGGAAATGCGTTCAAGGTTAATTGCCTCTCTCATGTCTTGAATAGACATTAATGTTTCACAAGTTTGTTTAAGTCAAAGATTTTGAATTTGTTCACCTTTCCTCATAAGCAAGTACATTATTTTTGTTCTCTTGGTGCTGTTGTAATTTAACTCTAAGACTGTAGCGTAACTTTTACCAAATTATTCGAATTAATTATCTGATTCCATTAATGATTAACCAAACATGACCGACATTCATCCAACAATTATGCGCGCTCGTTTTGAGAGAAAGATGACCAGGAAGCCGGCAACTTCACACAGGAGCCGATTTATTCCTCACAGGAGATCTAGTACAAAAGCCCTCTCAACACAGTTCTGCGCGCCTCTGTACCCAACAGAAGACAAAGTTTTGTTACCTCTTTTGGATTTCACCTGGACAGGTAGTATTGATAACACATAGTCCTGTTTACCGGTCCCAGTCAAGCCACTGGATTGAATTGACACCACAGCACCGTCTCTGACACTTTCTAAATCAACATCGGCCAGTGTTGAACTTATTTGCTTCGTTTGGGAATAAATATGCAACAAGGTAGGGTGCTTCTTATTGCATACTCTACACACCAAACGTCCTTTGCATTCTCTGCTTCTGTGCCCAATGAACAAACAACCAAAGCACATTCCTTTTTCCTTCAAAAAAGACATCTTTTCAACTTGCGTCTTTTTATCCAATAGAAGGCAAACATCCTAAGAATGTCCAGCTCCACAAAACAAGCATGCCTTTACAGGTAAGTTCTTCTCCATTTTATTTACAGGCTCCATTTTCTTTTCCACAGGTGCTATTGTAGTGGCAAAGCTACTCCCTTTAGCTTTCGTACCAGTCCGAAATGTCCCAGCTCTAAACTCTTTTTCCTGTTGCAGGCAAATCTTGTATATCTCCAAAGAGAGGGTCACATGCAATCTTAACTTGCTTCTCCACAAACTCCACAATGTCATGAAATGTGGCTCTGCGATGGTACGTTTCTTGCAGATGGCAGACCACACTTCTCCACTTATCTCTAAGCTCGTAAGGCAGTTTTTTAACCATAATTTGCATATTGGTGGGCACGTTTAGGTCACCTACAGAATCTCCCGTTGAATTACAGCATTCACGAAGCAATAAACTGTAGGCCTGCATCGCCTTGAGATTTTCTCCCTTTAGCAAAGGCCATGAAAGTACCTTGTCCATGTATGCAGAAGCTACTTTAAACGGATCTCCAAAATGTTCTTGTAGCAAAGCCTTCGCTTTAATTAATCCACGAGAAGGTGGCAGATGTTGACAGCTTCGGACCAGATCCAGGGACTGGCCTCTGGTATATTGCTCGAGGTAGTACAAACAGTCCTTGTGATTAGGAGTTCTTTCTTCGATGTTGTGTTCAAAGGCTCTTATGAAACTTAGGAATTGTAATGGATCTCCATCAAAAACTTATTTTTGAATATTGCCTTTTACTTGGCAGTTTGCTGAACATTTGTTTATAAAGATAAAGATGTCCTTTATTAGTCCCACAATGGGGAAATTTGAGTTGTTACAGCAGCAAAGATATAGATCACACAGAGTCGGCGGCGTAATGTAGCCGTTAATGTATAACATTAGCAGCAGACATTCATAAAAAGCATGCAAATATACACAGTATAAACGTATCTAGTGTAAGGAAACACTCCTAATGCCTGTCCATTATACAGAGGGGGAAACATTGTAATGATAAAAACTACTGAATGATTGAAAATACTGCAATGATAGAAAATACTACAGTGATAAAAGTACTGTAATGGTAAAAGTACTGCAATGATAAAATATGCTGCAGTGTTAAAAGTATTGAAATAGTAGACTTTCGGCGCGACAGGACGTCACTTTCGGCGCGACATCTTTTCCTCCGCTTTTATCCACCGGGCGAGTAAACGCAACTATGGTTTCGTGCACCACCACATGCAACACTTGCACCATTCTCATGGAAAGACTCTCCCTGCTAGAGGGACGTGTCCGCCAGCTAGAGCAGAGTAATGTGGTAAGCGTAAACGTGGCGGACACGACTGTTAGCACGGGTTGTAGCCAACCTGCTAGTCTGGTTAGCATTGGCCGTAAACGGCTTGCTAATCGCGGTGAGCCTGTTAAGACACATAGCAGTTCCATTCCACCTCGGTCTCATGGCTCCCGCACCTTAGTGATAGGTGACTCCATTGCCCGCAACATTAAGCTTGAAAATCCAGCCACAGTAATGTGTATTCCTGGGGCCAGAGCACCCGACATAGAAGCTAATCTTATGGAGCTAGCGCGCAAGACACCTATACACCAGCGCAGTGCAAACAACGCTAGCTATTCAGATATAGTGATACACATCGGCTCCAATGACACTGGGATGAAATAATCAGAGATCACAAAGAAAAACATATCAAGGACTTGTGATCTCGTCAGAAAGATGAGTCGTCATCGAGTAATTGTCTCTGGCCCCTTGCCTGCGAGAGGCAATGATGAGAGGTTTAGTAGATTATTCTCGCTCAATAAGTGGCTGGCTAGTTTTTGTAGTGATCAGGGACTGCAGTTTATAGATAACTGGCCTTCTTTCTGGGGCCGACCCGACCTGCTGAGGATGGACGGCCTTCACCCTAACTGGGAAGGCGCCATCACTCTTTCTAGAAACATAGATTATTGTTTGAGCCTTCCATGACTATCCATATTAGAGCAGGTCGGGTTGCAGGCGAATAGTGAGCCTGTAAGGGAGGGTATGGAGTCTGTAAGGCTAGAGCTAACTAGCGCTATGCTAGACTTAGACAACACACATAGCTTTTCTTCTAGATTTGAGCGCTACACACCATACGCTGGTAGATCTCATACTGATATAATTTCTACTGAGGTGGCAATACATGATGGGTTTAAGCATTCCTCCTCGGTCGGTTTTATTGACGACGAGCCGTTCTCTCAAAATAATAGCACTCGAAAGCTGGTAAATAACTATCGGATTCCGACCGTCAGAATTTCTCGCCGCGTTTATAGTCGCTCGGGGTACAATCCGGGACCTAGGCAAAGCAATCTCCTTAATATTATGACCAGGAGTCCTGTTGCGCGGAATAACTTAGATAGACCTATTTTACTGAAACTCGGTTTTTTAAATATTAGATCGATTTCATCGAAAGCCTTGTTAGTTAATGACCTTATTAGAGACCATAATCTTAACATGATTGGTCTTTGCGAGACCTGGTTAAAACCGAATCAGTTTTTACCGCTAAATGAGGCTTCGCCTCCAAACTTCGTGAGCTCGCATGTTGCGCGCCCTCAAAAGAAAGGCGGGGGTGTAGCCCTCATTTCCGAATCTAACCTAAAACTTAGTCCTCGTTTTAGCAATTCCTTTAAAACATTTGAAGTTCTCATTATGCGATCCTCAGCCGCGCTGCCGTTTTATCTTGCCGTTCTTTATCGTCCGCCTGGCTCTTACTCAGGCTTTTCCGATGAATTTTCTGAATTCGTAGCTGATTTAGTAACTCATGCGGATAATATACTTATCATGGGCGACTTCAACATTCATATGAATCTCCCGTCGGAACCACTTACCGTGGCGTTTCGGACAATCATTGATATGTTTGGTTTCACGCAAATAATAAATGAAGCAACGCATATAAATGGCAACACGTTAGATTTGGTATTAACCCGAGGCTTAGCATCTTCAAAAATAATTGTATTACCATATACCAATGCTATATCTGACCATTACTTTATCAAATTTGAAGTCTTGGCTCACTGTCATCGTTCTGACCATAATCAAAATTATAGCAGCCGTAACATTAGCTCCTCAACCATCGTTGCGCTCTCTGCGCTACTCCCTTTAGCAACTGCTTCGTTTCCTAATTATATTGGTACGATTGATGATCTCACAAACAACTTTAATGTCGCTTTGTTAAATGCGCTTGACTCCGTCGCGCCTTTAAAAACTAAAACTCGTCCAAAGAGGCTTACTCCGTGGTTTACAGAGGAAACGCGCGTACTGAAACGATCTTGTAGGAAGCTTGAGCGCAAATGGCGTGCGACCAAACTTGAGGTCTTCCGTCAGGCATGGTGCGATAGTTTACTAATATACAAAGAAGCGCTTAATTTAGCCAAAACTAATTATTATTCTAGATTAATTGTCTTACATAAAAACAATCCTAAATATTTATTTGATACCGTAGCAATGCTAACGCAACAGCGACCAACCTCGGATAGCTCTTCCTATTCAGCTCACGATTTTATGCAATTTTTTACTCAGAAGATAGAATGTATTCGTGATGAGATTAAAGACACTGTTCTTAAAATTCCGTCGAATTCCGCGATAAATGGTGTTAATAGGGACATTAGGGCTGATAACTGTCCGATAACCTTATGTCAATTTAAAAAAATATCTCTTGAGAGCCTAACAAAATTGGTTAGTGCGGCAAAACCGACAACTTGTGTGCTCGATCCGCTTCCTGGCAAACTAATTAAAGAACTGTTTACGACCCTAGGACCGTCTGTTTTAAATATAATAAATCTATCGCTTACCACGGGTGTAGTACCAGCAGCTTTTAGGACCGCCGTTATCCGACCGCTACTTAAGCAACCAAACCTCGACCCAGAGAGTCTCATCAACTATAGGCCGGTTTCAAATCTTCCGTTTATTGCAAAAATTCTTGAAAAAGTCGTAGCGCAACAACTTAATGAATATATGACTGCTAATAATCAATTTGAACCTTTCCAATCGGGTTTTAGAGCCGACCACTCTACTGAGACGGCCCTTGCTAAAGTTACTAATGATCTTCTCATAGCTATGGACGCCGACACCTCATCAATATTACTCCTACTCGATCTTAGTGCCGCTTTTGATACCGTTGATCATAACATATTATTAAAACGCCTTGAAACGTGTGTTGGCATTTCAGGTTCAGCGCTTTCTTGGTTTAATTCGTATCTGTCGGAGAGGACGCACCGTGTAATTCATGGCAATACGACTTCGGATCTTTGTAAGATCATATGTGGAGTTCCGCAGGGATCGGTACTTGGACCTCTATTGTTTAGCATCTATATGCTACCGCTTGGTGATATTATACGGAAATATAACATTAGTTTTCACTGTTATGCTGATGATACGCAATAGATTCAGATTCAGATTCAGATTCAGATATACTTTATTGTCATTCTTGTACACATGTATACAGAACGAAATGTCGATACATCTGACCCGCACAGTTTCCTTAAATATACAGATATAAATATGTCGTATTGAGTAGGAATCTAGAAAAGGGATTTTATGTACAACAGTGCAAAAAAATAGAAAGTTTGTAGAGTGCAAACACGCAAGTGGGGGGGTAACAGCTGGGTAGGCTTACTATATGTGTGATTGACCGTTTAACAGTCTAATGGCTAGGGGGACAAAGCTGTTGCAGAACCTGGTGGTCCTGCACCGCACACTGCAGTACCTCTTCCCAGAGGCTAGCAGAGTGAACAGTCCATGATGGGGGTGAGAGGGGTCCCTAATGATGTTTTTGGCTCGGGATAGGCAGCGCTTCTGGCCAATGTCCTGAATGGAGGGGAGAGAAGTCCCGATGATTTTCTCTGCTGTCCTCACCACCCTCCTCACACTACTCCAGTCGGAGGCACTGCAGCCTCCACACCACACAGAGATACAGTTAGTCAGGATGCTCTCTATGGTGCTTCTGTAGAATGTGATGAGGGTGGGTGGGGGCAGGTGGGCTCTCCTCATCCTCCGCAGGAAGTACAGGCGCTGCTGTGCCCTCTTCACCAGTGATGCAGTGTTCACAGACCAGGTGAGTTTGTCTGTGATGTGCACCCCTAGGAACTTGGTGCTGCTGACCACCTCCACAGCCTTGTTGTTGATGAGAAGTGGGGCATGGTTGGACTGGTTTTTCCTGAAGTCGACAATGATCTCTTTAGTTTTGTCAACATTCAGGACCAGGCTGTTGACTCTGCACCAGCCCACCAACTGCTCCACCTCCTCTCTGTAGGCCAGGTCGTTGTCGTCCCTGATGAGGCCCACCACTGTTGTGTCATCCGCAAACTTCACGATGTGGTTTGTGGCTGACCTAGGGACGCAGTCGTGTGTCATCAGGGTGAACAGCAGGGGGCTCAGGACACAACCTTGGGGGGAGCCCGTGCTGAGGGTGATGACATTGGAGGTGTTCTGACCAAGCCGCACTGACTGGGGTCTGTCAGTGAGGAAGTCCAGCAGCCAGTTCCGCAGGGGGGTGTTGAAGCCCAGAAGTCTCAGTTTGTCTACCAGGAGTTGTGGGATGATGGTGTTGAATGCTGAACTGAAGTCCAGGAACAGCATCCGCACGTGAGTGTTCTTCTCCTCTAGGTGTGTCAGGCTCAGGTGAAGAGCAGAGGAGATGGCATCCCCGGTGGAGCGGTTTGTCCGGTAGGCAAACTGAAAGGGGTCAAGTGAGGAGGGGAGACTGGAGGTGATGTGCTCCTTAACCAGCCTCTCAAAGCACTTCATTATGGCAGGAGTCAGTGCAACGGGCCGGTAGTCGTTCAATGATGAGATCTGGGGTTTCTTTGGCACTGGGATGATGGTGGCAATCTTGAAACATGATGGTACCGTGGCTTGGTCTAGCGAGGTGTTGAAAATGTCTGTTAGGACACAAGCCAGCTGATCGGCGCACTCCCTAAGGACCCGCCCTGGAATGTTGTCAGGGCCTGGGGCCTTCCGTGTGTTGACCCTTTTCAGGGTCTTCCTCACGTCAGTTGAGTCCAGGAGGAGTGCTCTTTCGTCCTGATGTGGAACCGCTTTCACTGCAGGGGTGCCATTTTGTGCCTCAAACCTCCCAAAGAAGTTGTTGAGGTCATTCAGGAAGTCCATGCCAGTGTCCCCCACTGGGGGGGTGGTTGGCTTGTAGCTGGTGATGGCCTGAATGCCTTTCCACATATCCATGCCGTTGGATATAACGAATCCGCGCGACTGCTATAAATTAGAGGCGTGCCTTGCCGAAATTAAACAATGGATGTCTTTCAATTTTTTGCGTCTTAACTCAGATAAAACCGAGATGCTCATCATTGGACCAGCGCGTCATCGGTACCTTTTCAAAGACACCACTTGAATATCGATAAATGTAATATTATCCAAAAGGATTCAACAAAAAATCTCGGTGTTATATTTGACGCAACTATGTCTTTTCAAATGCACATTAAAAATATTACTCGAACTGCGTTTTTTCATCTGCGTAACATTGCTAAAATTCGCCCAATTCTATCAACGTGTGACGCGGAAATCTTAATCCATGCGTTTGTTACGTCTCGCCTCGACTATTGTAATGCTTTGCTCTCGGGTCTCCCCATGTCGAGTATTAAAAGTCTGCAGTTAGTTCAAAATGCAGCAGCTAGACTCTTAACTAAGACGAGAAAGTTTGATCATATTACCCCGATATTAGCCAATTTGCATTGGCTTCCGGTCCACTTGAGATGTGATTTTAAAGTTCTGCTACTTACTTTTAAAATATTGCACGGCTTAGCACCTTCTTATCTCGTTGACCTCGTGGTACCATATGTTCCGTCCCGAAACCTTCGCTCACAAAATGCTGGTCTTTTAGTGATCCCGCGAGCCAAAAAGAAGTCCGCAGGTTCTAGAGCGTTCTCTATTCGGGCACCAATGCTTTGGAATGCACTACCCTCAGATATTAGAGGCGCCACCTCAGTAGAAATGTTCAAAACACTATTAAAGACGAATTTATACTCTTGTGCATTTAGCTGAAATATTTGTTGGCCTGTTTACTGCCGCTTTTTTTTTTTTCTCTCTCTTTTGTTTTCTTTTCTGCCCCCTTTTCCCCCGGCTGGGAGATTAGGTGACGGTGACCCACTTGGAAGTTTAAGGCATTGACCAACTGGGCATGCACCTGTTCCAGTGATGTCGTCTTCCTGCAGCGCGACATTTGATCAATTTATTTATATACTTTAGCATCTAATTTAATTATTTGTTGGCCTGTTTACTGCCGCTTCTTTTCTTTTCTGCACCCTCTTCGCCTGCTTGGGAATTAGGTGATGGGGACATGCTTTGAAGATTACGGCACTGACCAACCGGGGAGGGACCTGCTCTGCCGAAGTCGTCTTCATGCAGCGCCTCATCTGATTTCCTTATATTTCAGAACTTTGTTGAACTACTTGTTGGCCTGTTTACTACTTCTGTTCTTTCTTTATGTTCCCAATTCCCCGACTTGGGAATTAGATGATGGTGATTCACTTGGAAGTGGCTGTTCTGAATTTACACCAACTGACCGGTACAAGATCGAAGGCTCATCCTCGGATATGCTGCCATGGAGATTACAGCCCTGGATGAGGACCCGCTCCACTGAAGTCATCTTCCTGCAGCACTTCATTCAATTGACTCTTATATTATCTCATCTAACATTGAATAGCATCATTTTATGTGTCAAATGTTGCCCAGTTGGCATCCATTGCAGCCTGGAAGGGGGATTCCCCCATCTGTGGTCCCTTCTCAAGGTTTCTCACCTTTCCCCTAATGGGGTTTTGAGTTTTTCCTTGCCCTTCTGGGGGTTAATATCAGTGGATGTCGATTGTGGTTATGTAAAGCCCTTTGAGACTCTCTGTGATTAAGAGCTATGCAAATAAAATTGACTTGACTTGACTTGTTGCATATGCATTCCCATCACGCTAGTCTTCGGGATTTCCCTCCAAAAGTCCCCCAGAGGGAGAGCAGATGCGTCTCCCCGTTGATACGACCTGTCTACTAGTGACCACCTTAAATTACTTCCATACCCTGGAAGGTCACTGACCTGGCGAGAGAATTGCCCCCACCATAAACAATGCTCAGGCCTATTTTCTCTCAGGGCAGTATCTGGTTACATCTGAACTTCAGAACCAAGGCTGGTCACTTCTGTGAGCTCCAGTCCCTTCATAGTTTCATAAAGAGAATTACTTCCTATATCTATATTAGGCCATTTAAAAATACACTACTTTTTAAAAAAAAATATATTTCAATGTATATTTAAGCTTGCTTATGTAATAATACAATATTTATTCAATTATTTTAATATGAAATTATATCAATATTAATTTAAACCTTTTTATTTCACACTTGAATATTTCTTAACATATTTGTTCATTTGAATATGTATGTAATTTAAATTATTCCATCCATCCAGCCATTTTCTGCCGCTCATCCGGGGTCGGGTTATTGAAATAATTTAAAACATTAGTCATTTTTATATTTCAATATTTATTTCAAGATTAGGACTCTTCTCAATGATCTCAATATTTATAAAATGTTTCCACATTTCTTATTAATTGAATTAGGTCTGTATGTGGTTGCCAATTTTAATATTTCCCTATATAAATAATCCAACGTATAAAAAATTTAATTGGGTATATTTGACAAAATGATAGTTTTTTCCGAAGTGAGATTCTGCTTAGCAACAAACCCCAAACGCTTGATAGAGCTCGACCTAGAAAGTGTATTTAGCAAGTCAGAAATTTATTCAGAAAGTGAAATATTAAATGTATGTGAGGGGATATTTGAAGAGTTTGAGTTTTGTTCAATGGACCATACATATACGAGCCAGCCAAACACAGCGAGAAAACCAGCGCTGACTCCAGTCGCCATCCGATTGCCAAGTCCTGACATTCCAAAACCTTTGAGAGAAACTGAGACTGCTTGCGTTTCTTTCTTGTTCTTTTTATAGTTCAACTTCTAGTTTAGTTTTTCACCTTTTCACACAGCGTAATGAAAGCCAGTTGAGCAAGTGGAACGAGTGATTTAATTGATGATTGTGGAAGGCAACGATTTCATAAGCACAGTTTCTTCTCACACCTTTTCCATTAAGTACGTTTAAAAAGACAACTGAAAAGCATAATGTTAACAAATGTTGTTCTAGGCAAAGGCAATTAATTTCATTTACATGTTTGATGTCAACACAAAAAAATTAATCATCACTCAGACACGTTGCTTCTTCTGGCAATGATCACATTGGCTTAGTGTCAATAAAAAAGCTTTGCAAAATTCAATACATCATATTTTATTCATAATAACATTTACATCTTACCACAAAGTGTCAGTTCCTTCAGTTTTTTGTTTTCTTTTTTTTAAGCTTCAAGGATCGCTGCTCTTCTCACCATCACAATCGTGTCTCTCAGCACTACGTTTAGTGAAGAATTTTTTAGCACAAACGCTGCAACTGAATGGCTTGTCTCCATTGTGTGTTCTTGTGTGGCTTTGTAAACTTGACTTTACAGAGAAGCTTTTGCCACAAACTGAGCAGGAAAAAGGTTTTTCTCCACTGTGCGTTCTTGTGTGATATGTTAAACTTGAATTTTGAGAGAAGCTTTTACCACAAACTGAGCAAGAAAAAGGGTTTTCTCCAGTGTGTGTTCTTGTGTGACAAGTTAAATTTGACTTTACAGAGAAGCGTCTACCACACACTGAGCAGGAAAAAGGTTTTTCTCCACTGTGCGTTCTTGTGTGATATGTTAAATCAAACTTTTGAGAGAAGCATTTTCCACAAACTGAGCATGAATAAGGTTTTTCACCACTGTGTGTTCTTGCGTGTTCTGTTATATGTGCCTTTTGAGAGAAGCATTTTCCACAAACTGAGCATGAATAAGGTTTTTCTCCACTGTGCGTTCTTGTGTGGATCGTTAAATCAAACTTTCGAGAGAAGCTTTTGCCACAAACCGAGCAAGAAAAAGGTTTTTCTCCACTGTGGGTTCTTGTGTGCCTTACTAAATGAGACTTTCGAGAGAAGCATTTGCCACAAACTGAGCATGAAAAGGGTTTTTCTCCACTGTGTGTTCTTGTGTGCCTTACTAAATGAGTCTTTTGAGAGAAGCATTTACCACAAACTGAGCAGGAAAAAGGTTTTTCTCCACTGTGTGTTCTTGTGTGGATTTGTAAATGTGACTTTTCAGAGAAGCATTTTCCACAAACTGAGCATGAAAAAGGTTTTACTCCGTGTGTTCTTGTGTGCCGTTTCAAAGACAACTTTGAAGTTGTTGATTTCCCACACTGAGAACATACCCAACTGTCAGTGTGACATGCCCTTTCACCTTTGGCTTGCCCATCATCATCATCATCATCATCATCATCATCATCATCGTCATGAGCGTCCGATAATGAGTCCTCATTATGTGCTTGTGATGGCCCCCAGTGGTCTTTATCACCTTCTGTTGTTACGTGATGACTTGAGCTGCTGCTTGTAGGCTCCGCCCCTCTGTCGTCCTCACTCTCATCCTTGTTTTCATCTTCAGTCTTTATAGGGACAACGTTCATTGGTGACTTGTTGATCTCCTCCTCCTCCTCCTCCTTTTTGATGTGAGTCAAGGCTGGCTCCTCTTTCACAGAACGGAGATCATTTTGTCTGACGTCTGCAGGACACAAAAAGACAAATTTGGTTTGGTCAAGTCAAAGCTCAGGCGGCGACTTCGACTTATATTGTTTCTACCATGCTACCTTGACTTGTGCTCGCCGCACACGGAGCAATGCGTGCAACCCCGATTTGGACCGGACCATGGGGGCATTTCACAAAATTACGTCCTACGATGTAAACCTCCCTTTTGATGCCCGATTTCATTCCTGACATGGTCACAGACGTTTCTGGAGTATGTATTCAAATTCAACTAAGATGCACCATAATTTTTTTTTTTTTAATTTATTTCAATGTATATTTAAGATTGCTTATTTAAGACTACAATATTTATACAATTACTTTAATATGTAAAATTCTATCAATATTAATTTAAACCTTTTTATTTCACTCTTGAATATTTCTTAACATATTTGTTCATTTGAATTTGGATGCAATTTAAATTATTCCATCCATCCAGCCATTTTCTGCCGCTCATCCGGGGTCGGCTTATTGGATTAATTTAATATGTAGGTGTTTTTATATTTCAATACTTATTTCAAGATCAGGACTCTTCTCAATTAGTTCAATATTTATAAAATGTTTCTATATTTATTATTAATTGAATTAAGTCTGTAAGTGGTTGCCAATTTTAATATTTCCCTATACAGTGGAACCTCGGTTCTCGACCATAATCCGTTCCTGAACCCTGTTCGAAAAGCGAATTGTTCGAACACCGAAACCAGGGGTCCTCAATCCTGTTCCTCGAGGGCCGGTATCCTGCAGGTTTTCCAATTCTCCCAGCTGCAACACAGCTGATTCAGATGATCAGAGAATCAGCAAGGTCTACAAAAGTTTGATAACGATCGTTCAGGTGTGTTGCAGCAGGGGAAGATGGAAAACAGGCAGGACACTGGCCCTCGAGGAACAGGATTGAAGACCACTGACCGAAACCATTCCTTTGCTGCTTGCACTGACTTTCTTTGGAGGCATGATTAGGGGCTAAAACACTTCGTACACCTATATAAAACGCGAGAGCAAAACGCAGCACGTCCGCACGCGACAACAGTTGGTCACGAAGAGAGCAAGAGTGCGATCTACACCCGTACGCCGCTCAGCATCCCACCCTCGCGTGCGCACTCACGCGTCGTACCGGCGTTCGAACTCCGATGTTTGTTCGAACTGCGAAGCAAGAATTTCTCTTTTTTTTTGCAAGAACTCCGATTTGTTCGACGTCAGAGTCGTTCGAGAACCGAGGTTCCACTGTATCATTATAAAAATAACCCAATATATAAAAAATATAATATAGCATGAACAAAAATATTTGGTATATTTGACATAATGATAGTTTTTCCGAAGTGAGATTCTGCTTAGCAACAAACCCCAAACACTTGATAGAGCTCAACCTAGAAAGTGTATTTAGCAAGTCAGAAATTTATTCAGAAAGCGTAATATTAAATGTATGTGAGGGGATATTTGAAGAGTTTGAGTTTTGTTCAATCGACCATACATATACGAGCCAGCCTAACACAGCGAGAAAACCAGCGCTGACTCCAGTCGCTATCAAGTTGCCAACTCCTGACATTCCAAAACCTTTGAGAGAAACTTTTTCCGTAAACAGAGCTGGAAAAAAAATTTTCTCCACTGTGTATTGTTGTGTGTTTTATTAAGTATGACTTTACAGAAAAGCTTTTGTCACAAACTGAGCAGGAAATTTCCCTTTTCAGAGAAGCATTTTCCACAAACCGAGCAAGAAAATGTTTTTTCTCCACTGTGTGTTCTTGTGTGCGGTTTTAAAGAAAACTTTGAAGTGAATGAGTCAGTGTGACATGCCCTTTCACCTTTGGCTAGCCCATCATCATCATCATCATCATCGTCGTCATGAGCGTCTGATAATGTGTCCTTATTATGTGCTTGTGATGGCCCCCAGTGGTCTTCATCACCTTCTGTTGTCACGTAATGACTTGAGCTGCTGCGTGTAGGCTCCGCCCCTCTGTTGTCCTCATTCTCATCCTTGTTTTCATCTTCAGTCTTTATAGGGAGAACGTTCACTGGTGACTTGTTGATCTCCTCCACCTCCTCCTCCTCCTCTTTGATGTGAGTCAAGTCTGGCTCCTCTTTCACAGAACGGAGATCGTTTTCACTGACGTCTGCAGGACACAAAAACACACATTTGGTTTGGTCAAGTCAAAGCTCATGCGGCGACTTTGTCTTATATTGTTTCTACTGTGCTACCTTGACTTGTGCCGGCCGCACACGGAGCAATGCGTGCGACCCCAACTTGGACCGGCCCATGGGGGCATTTCACGAAATTACGTCCTACGATGTAAACCTCCCTATCGCAGCACAACAGTGATAAACGAGCATTTAAAAAGGAAGCACGTTGCGGCTGATGCCCAATTTCATTTCTGAATTAGTCACAGACGTTTCTGGAAGCGAGCTGAAGTTAGCACACACAGGCTATTGTGTGCGTCTGATGGAACACCTGTTGTGGGACCCTAACTTATTGATGCAGACCACTGGGGGCCATCGCAACAAAATGACATCGATAAAATAGGAATCCTTCAAGTGAAATATGTTTACAATTATTTCATTTGCATTTAGAGATAGTTTCATCGTGGGTACTTTTTGCTTCCATTATAATCTGGATCCCTAAAAGAATTAAAGGGGCCCTGGAATCAGAGTGGCTATTTATTGCATGATTTACGTTTGTTTTTGTTTTTTTTACCCAAAATGACATTTATCCTGCTCGTACATTCCGACATTCCCCTTTTTCCTTTTTTTAAATAAAATGTCTGTTTCTAAATAAATTTTAAAACAAAATTACGTTTGAAGAGTAAAAGTTCTTACACATAAGCATTAAGCAACAACACTTTCACTCTGACTTTCATGTTGACATATTTGAATAATGACTGTTTATATTAAAGTTATCCAATACATATTCAAATTAGACTAAGATACACCATAATATTATAAGAGTTCCCTGAATTATTTTGTCACTGTAATGATGCTTAACAGCCATAGGGTGTCAGTAATGAGTAACAATGTAACACAAGACCCCCCACTGATACATCATCATTGTCATTTGGATAAATTACCAGAAACTATTGAGTTGAGGGGGGGATGCAAACCACCTGAGCCACAGGAACTTTATTACCAGGAACTAAATGTTCCTGGACTTGTAGGTAGAAAAGGGGGTTGTGAGTTTCAGCCTTTTTGAGACCATAGTAAGACAAAGATGCAGATGCATTCCTTGCAGCATGCGCTTGTTCACTGATGAGAACCGTGCAACCTTGGATGGATGCATTCAATGGACAGTGGAACCTCGGTTCTCGAACGACTCTGAGGTCGAACTAATCTGAGTTCGAACAACAAAAAAAGAGAAATTCTTGCTTCGCAGTTCGAACAAACCTCGGAGTTCGAACGCCGGTATGACGCATGAGTGCGTATGCGAGGGTGGGATGCTGAGCGGCGTACGGGTGTAGATCGCTCTCTTGCTCTCTTCGTGACCAACTGTTGTCGCGTGCGGACGTGCTGCGTTTTGCTCTCGCGTTTTATATAGGTGTACGAAGTGTTTTAGCCCCTAATCATGCCTCCAAAGAAAGTCAGTGCAAGCAGCAAAGGAATGGTTTCGGTGTTCGAACAATTCGCTTTTCGAACAGGGTTCAGGAACGGATTATGGTCGAGAACCGAAACTACGCGCATATGCACAAAACAGTGCAGAGCCACCGGAGGTTCATTGACTCTCACCCGACGAAGCCAGTACAAAGTTAATAAATAAATAAATAAAACCAATACGTACTTGATTTTAAAAAAAAAAAACTCAATATTTTGTGTTTTATCCACTAAAATTGATCAACCGCCATTGATGTTTTCGCCGCAGTGTGCACATTTTTTAGAGTCGGGCAGAATTCCTTCCGTAAGGAATTGCTTGGACAAGATATAAAAACCAGAAAATGTAAAATGTTAAACGAGTTCAAATTTTATACTGGGAAAAACATGGAATTCACCCCCCACTATTGTCGGTTTGCTGAACATTTGTTCAAGTAAAAGTAAAAGGCAACATTTAAAAATAAAATGGCAATAACCGTGAACGCATGTCCCCAAACTACTTAATGTTGTGATGCACATTTCTAACGATAGAAAGTCGTTCTTTACAACGCAAATGAGAGTAAGACGTGTACAAACCTGCTTTGTGTAGCACAACACGAAGCTGCTTGCAACCTTCGCCCAGCAGTTGAAGATGTTGCTCGTTCTCTTCTTTTATTCCACAAAGTTCCTCTTCGTACTTGGGTGTCGTTCTTGCACACATTTTCAAATGATAATTCCAAAAAATCCACACTTGATCTCTTCTTGGCGATGAGTCATGTGCCTCTTTTTGTTAGCGGCTAGCTAGCTAACAAGCTAAGCTAACTACGCCGAAAAGCATCAACGCGCGAAGATGAGGTTATCGGGACACAAAACTTAATGAATTATGTCGTAGTCCTTTCGAGTAGCACTGGACATCCTATGAGAAAATTACAGTCAGTTCCACACTAAATCAGAAGAATTTAGCGGTGGGATTTTTTGTTCCGGCGTGGACAGGTCGGTGGATGTGGTCGAGGTCCTTCGGAAGCTGCGCGCTTGCTAATGACGTCATGCTTTAAGCACGTATTTTTCAAATATCTTTCTTTTCCTCTGTGTTTGTTTTTACCCCTGGCTGTTCTATTTTAATATATATTCTATGTAATATTTTAATTCGGTTGAAAAAAAATGTAACAAAATAACTAAATTCACGCCACATTGGTGAGTCATCTCTCTCGTCACTTCCGCCTATGCCCCGAGAAGCCTCTGCTGCTCCAGCAGTGGGACGTTTACGATTCTCTGACCGATGCTGCGGTTCACTCGGGCTGCAAGATTGTATGAATATAATGTCTGCATATACTAGCAGTGCTTCTCAATTATTTCACGCCGGCCTCTACCGAGAAGAAAAAGATTCGCTCCCCCCCACCACCAATTTTTTTTCTGTCTTTGTATAGTGATGTTAGATTGTCAATAAAATATCCCTTAACTAAGCTAAATTGATAAGAAATATAATTTTGAGAATTATTATTGTGAGGATCTCGAAACTCAGTACTCTGTTGTGCAAATATTGATGAGATGATAAATATTTACTCATACGTTTTTTGTAAAATCTTTATTCACAAAAGCAAACCAAACACATTTATGAATACCAAAATCCATACGATGCATCTAATTTGAAGTACTTAGCACCTGCCATGTCACTCAGGATTTTTTCACGCTTGGGAATCTGATAATGTTCTCTTATATGAAACAAATCAGTGCCTACCTTCTGCCAGGGAGTTGTGGGAAGGTCAGCTACCAGTATTGGCTCTTTGACTTGTTTGTGTTGATGTTTTTGGCAAACTTGGCATTTTTGAATCATTTCTTCTCTGTCTTTGTTAATGCCCGGCCAGTAGATGGCTTCTCGTGCTCTTCTCTTATATTTCTCCACTCCCAGGTGTCCTTCGTGAAGACGCTGAAGTATGTCCTTGTGCATAGTTTGTGGAACTACAATCCTGTCCTTCCTCAGCAGGAGGCCGTCCGCCATGCACAACTCCGCCCTCATAGGGTAAAACTGAGGGCAGTTCCCTTTTGACCAGCCATTGTTCATACATTGTGACAGTTTGTTCAAGACTGCGTCCATTGCCGTGTCTGCAACAATTTGTTGCAGCATAGCGTCAGTAGCAGGAAGCGCGGCTGTGACCATGTTGATGTGAGCCTCAGCCTCCTCCGCCGTAACGCAGTCCTTGATGTCACTGTTAGGGTGCGGCGCTCGGGATAACGCATCAGCAAGCACTATGTATTTTCCAGGCGTGTAAGTTAGCTCAAAATCATAGCGCTGCAATGTCATCATCATGCGTTGAATTCTGGGCGTCATGTCATTGAGATTTTTCTTCCTAGTTTAAATCAGTGGCTTATGATCAGTCTCTGCTATGAACGTGGGCAGTCCATAAACATACGTGTGAAATTTGCCAAATCCAAACACTAGACCCAGTGACTCCTTTTCGATCTGAGCAGAGCGTTTTTCAGTCTCTGACATTGACCTGGATGCATAGGCTACAGGTTGCCATGTGTCTCTCGCCTTTTGCAGCAGTACGTGCCGTACATCTTTCGACGCTTCAGTGGAAATTTTGATGGATCAAAGTAGGCAAGGACTGGCTCAGCTGTCACAGTTCTCTTTAGATCTTGCCATTCTTTGTCATGTTTTGTCGTCCACTCAAAGACTACGTTGTGATGCAGCAGCTCTCTAAGGGACTTTGTCCTCGACGAGAGGTTTGGAATGAACTTGCCCAGGATGTTTAGCATCCCCATTGCTCGCAGAAGTCCCTTTTTTCTCAGTTGGAACTGGCATGTCCAGTATTGCTTGCACTTTGGTTCTGTCTGGCACCACTCCATCTGCTGTGAGCTTGTCTCCCAAGAATGTCAATTCTGTAACTCCAAACAGACATTTCTCTCGTTTTAGTTTAAGTCCATTCATTTGAACTCATTGTAGCAGTTCCTCAAGTCTTTCATTGTGTTCTTGTTCCGTGTTTCCCCAAACAACCAAATCATCAATGTACACACGGGTTCCTTCCAGACCTTTTATGATTGACTCCATAGCTCTGTGAAAGATCTCAGGCGCAGATTTTATGCCAAATGGCAGTCTCAGTAAACAGAAACGCCCAAATGGTGTGTTGAAGGTGGTGTACCTGCTGCTTTCGGTGTCCAGCTTCAGCTGCCAAAATCCATGCGATGCATCTCATTTGCTGAAGAACTTAGCACCTGCCATGTCACTCAGGATTTCTTCACGCTTGGGAATCTGATAATGTTCTCTTTTAATGTTCTCATTCAGATCTTTGGGGTCGAGGCAAACACGTAACACTGGGGAGTTCCTCTTTTTAACACACGTGATGGAATTTTCTTTCACTTTCTCTCTGACTCTTATTGGTGTCATTCTGTTCAGTTCCTTTTTTAATCTATCTTTGAGAGGGTCTGGAACTCTTCTCGGGGCATGTACTACAGGTTTAGCAGTTTCCTTGAGCTGTATTTTGTAAGGACAAGGTACGCTACCTTTGAAGACAGAAAAGTATTTGTTCCCTATACTCTTACTACCTTCACTCTGCAACACTTTGTTGTTCTTATTGACATCCTTGCTGTTGATTTGGTAAATTCCTTTTACCAGTCCAAGCTCTTCAGATGCCTTGTCTCCAAGGATTGACTCCAGTCCACTTGGCACAATTGTGAACGTTAATTTGTGTTGTCTTCCCTTTGCTGTCACTTTTAGCCTTCAACATCCCTTTGTTTTTATTGGCTGATTGTTGTAAGTTTTCAATTTCACGGCCTTGTCTGTGACTCTTTCCGGTTTCTCTTCAAGTGATTTCAAGTCTTTTTCATTTATTATGTTTGCTTTTGCTCCTGTGTCAATTTTAAAAGTAACAAGTGTCCCATTGACAAGCAGTGGTGCAATCCATTTATCTTCTTTTACTGCATTAACAGCTTGCTCTGGGTCTCCTCTAATTTGTTGTTGCACCTCGCTTTCGTCATATGGCACGATTTTGATGAAAAAAATGTCACTGAGGTCATCACTATCATCTGTGTCTTCCTGCACGGTGTGCACTTTCTTCTTGGTGTCGCACATCTTAGCATAGTGATTTTGCTTTTTACACTTAGCACATGTTCTCCCAAATGCCGGACACCGTTTTGGCTCGTGCATTTCTCCACACTTTTTACAGCTGAATGGAGCTTGATCATTTTCATTGTTTTTGGTCTTTTTCTTGAATCGCAGTTTATCTTTCCTCGTCACTGCCTTCACGGACTGTTTTTTCATAAGATGGTGCTGCTTGGGAAGTTAGCACGTGCTGCTTTGCTAGCTCGTTAGCTTGGCAAGTCTTTATTGCACTTTCCAATGTTGGGTCGGCTTCCCTCAACAGCGTCTCTCTTAGTTTCTTTTCGTTAGTCTGATCCCTTATGATTGAGTTTTTCAGATCACCAAAGTTAGACTTAGCTTTAATTTTGAGATCGGTGAGGAAATTGTCAAAGGACTCACCGCGCTGTTAGAGTCTTGAACAAAACACGTATCTCTCATAAGTTTCGTTTTTCTTAGCAAGACAGTTTTCATCAAATTTTTGTAGGACCGTTTCAAACTTGTCTTTATCTTCGGGTTCATCATAAACAAAGGTGTTGAATACCTCGATGGCCTCGGCTCCGGCATTGGTTCGCAAAAGGGCTATTTTTCTTTCGTCCGCTCTGTTTCAGACTCCCACGACGGCAAGGTAGAGCTGGAATTGTTGCTTGAAAGCCCGCCAACTCTCGTCCACATTTCCCGTCTTTTTCAGCGCTTCTGGTGGCCTTACGGAGTCCATCTCGCGTCAGTCCTTTTCTTGACCCGCGACCTGGTACCATGTAATGTTCTGTCTTCTATCTTAAGAAGTCACGCAGGTAACGTGATGCTGCAAGCTTGTGTCTCTTTATTTACTGACTTGCATTCTCGTCTTTGTGCATACACACTTGTTCGTCTGGTAACTAAACACACATCAGGCAATACTGCCAACTACTGACTAATGATATAACTGCTATCATTACATTTACTATACGTTTGACATCGAACCACTTCGTCGTGATGACGTCAGACATTTCCGTGTTCCTTTTATTTTATGTTTAGATACGTAATGGTTGCAATACAACATTTCTGTTCATAGCTGCTGCTCGTGCGTACATCGAAAAAATTCATTTTCGCGATTAGCGCGCTTAGCACCTCCTCGCCTCCTCGCTTAGCACGCTACTTGTTAGTGGAGTCGTTTATTTTCCATCACGTAGCTTGTTGCTGCTGCTGTGTATGGACTTACATATAGTTCAAACAAAGTCCGTTCTGCTGCGGCGGAAGATCGCTTAGCGCAGGGCATTTAAGTAGCGGAAAGAAATCACCTCCGGGACAACAAGCGACAGGGCGACGCTTTTTTTTTCTTTTTTTTATTCAGTACCGCGTGAACTAGGCGCACAAACAGCTTTGACTAGCTCAAACTCGCATTGTCTGAGATTGCCTTTTTCGGTCCCAAAACTATGCATCGTACAGCTGGACTACGGCGGAAAAAAAGCATGTTCCCCAGGGTCCCACGCGCCCGCCTCAGCATCGCACCGCGACCCACTATTTGAGAATCACGGCTATAAAGAGTGAAGATGAAGACACGGTCTACTGAAAGATCAAGTGTGAGGGAAGCTTGACCCACCGTATATTGAGTAATAAATCTAATTTAAGAATGCTCACGTTATTTATTTTTTTTTTTTAACACGAATTTCCTAGATTTCTATTTCTTTTGGCTTGACAGGACGCGGAAGTTGTTCGCCTCCGTAGGAGTGCTCATCGTAATAAGCTTGCGCAACTTTTACTGCTTGGACATACTTTTTATACTTTTTATTATTTTTTGTATACAGTGACTGTTTTAAATTTTTAACTTGCGGGCACGGGCCTTCTGCCTCAGACTAGCCGCTGCTAGCCCGCCGTGCTAGCCCCGGTCACCGGACCCGGTTCATAATGGTGCAGGATGAAACAAATAAAACAATCTCTGACCTGAGAGAGGAAGACCGTCGTCTGACGGAAGAACTCCGTCGAAAAGAGTCCCTCGTCGCGTCTTTCACGACCCGTTTCCCACAACTCTCCGCCGTCATTATGGATAGGCAATCCAGCGAAATCACAGCGGTGAGTATGACAGAGGCTCCACTGACGGACACAGTGGATGGGATCCAGCTACCTGCCCAGGCCCATCCTGTTCAACACCACTCCATGGTACCACCTGGGTCGAGGTGGCATCCCGCAGCGAGAGGAGCAGAGAACCATCTCCCCGCCCTCGATTGGTCATGAGGAATTGTTTTTCCTCCCTGGCAGAGGATTCTCCCGCTGCCACTGCTGCGCCCCTGCGGTCGGAGACGTCAGCCGTAGCATCTGACCCCAGGGCTAGGGTCCCACGTGCTCCTTTGAATTCTCTGCCGCTCATGCTAAATTCGGCCGGAGTGGGTAAGTCCACGCGTGGCCCGGTCGGCCGTTCTCGAGTGGGGCTGCTCAGGGACGCAGTGTCCCGGCACACGAGTGGGCCACAACATCGGCACCACTCACCAGTCCCGTCCTCAGTTGCCACCCGGCCTGAGGAGCACGATTTAGGACAACGAGGTCGGGATTCTCTTCACAGAGTCCACAGAGTGCACGGTTCCCCTGGCACTCATCCTTCACATCCTCTGCACTCACCAACCACCGTCATTGTTGGCGACAGCATCATTAAACACACACGCTACATTGGTCCTATCACCCGCTGTTATCCCGGAGCCAACGTCACGGACATAGCTAACATCCTGCCAGATGTTCTTCTCTCTCTTCCACCATCCGTATCCCGGCTCGTTGTCCACGTGGGGACGAATGAAACAGTGCGCCGACAATCGGAACAAACCAAGCGAGATTTTAATGTCCTCTTCGACCTGCTAAAAACTTGTGGTCTGTCGGTCTGGGCAAGCGGCACTTTACCGCCGCTATCCCCCGGCAGCGAGCGCTTCAGTCGTCTTTTAAGCCTGATCACATGGTTCATACGCACTTGCGGACATTTCGGTTTTGCTTTTATTGACAATTTTAACCTATTTTGGAACCGTCCTTCCTTTTATCAACCAGACGCTTTTCACCCGAGCTTCCTGGGTAGCTCGATTTTAGCAGCTAACATTCACTATGCAGTTGTCAATCACGCTCCCAGCTGACTCCGACGGACAAATCACTCCGCCTGTGTTCCCACCCCAAGCTCTAACACAAACACAAACAAGCTCTTCACCCACCTACAGGCCAATCTTAGTTTCTTTCAATAGCATTCCCAACAGGCCCCCACTATCTTTCCCACTCAAGTCGGACATTTTCTCAATTCAAACCATCACTCGCAGACGGTTCCCTCCCACACACAAACAAAGTGGTTTTAAAAGTGACAATCTTTTATATGTTAACATTTCAAATCCATGTGACCATGAGCGCACGTCCAGCACAAACATTAACCTGGCTGACCTGAACGTGCGCTCCCTTTTAAACAAAACTTTTATCATAAACGAACTGATTTTAGACAACAACCTTGAAGGTATTCTTTTATCTGAGACATGGCTCGGTACAGATGCTCCAGTTGCTCTCACCGAGGCTTGCCCACCAAATTTTAATTTTTTATTTTCGACCAGAGACTGTAAAAGAGGAGGCGGGACTGCGTCAATTATAAAAACTTCCCTTATCTCAAAGGAAACTATTTTTAACAGGTATTTATTTATCTTTTGAACACCATGGCTTTGTTTTTAGCAGTCCTTCTATTCTCTGTGTCACACTTTATCTACCTCCTCATCACTCTACTTCTTTTATGAGTGAGTTTTCAGAGTTCTTATCAATTTTACATTCCACTTATAACAGAATTTTAATAACTGGCGATTTTAATGTGCACGTTGACAATATCTCAGACTCACTGTCCAGAGAATTTTTAAACCTTTTTAACTATTTTGAATTTAAACAGCATGTCACACAGCCAACTCACAACAGAGGACACACCCTGGACCTGGTCATGACCAAATATTATGTCAACAACTCAAATCCTACAATAAAACAGTCAAACTGGCAAGAATGTCTTACTTCTCAAATCTCATTACAATTAGTAAAAACAACCCTAGGTATCTCTTCTCCACCTTCGATCTTTTAACCAGCTCTGATATTAAAAAGTCCTCACAGACAGCGACAGACGCTTTCTGTGAGGAATTTTGCAAAACACTTCAGAAGTAAAATCGATGGCATAAGATCCAGTCTTTTAGCTCATTAAAATGTAACTTCTATTAACGCTGGACAGTCATTTTTACCAGAGGAAACACTGGAAAGTTTTGCCCTGGTTGATGCAAGGACACTTGGTCGAGTTTTCTCCCAGGTAAATCAAACAACCTGCCTTTTAGATCCAATTCCCACATCACTTTTAAAAGCTTTTTATGGATTTTTTTGAGGAACAGATTTTAAATATAGTCAATTGCTCTCTTCAGACGGGTGTCTTCCCCACTGCGTTTAAAACGGCGGTGGTGAAGCCCCTTCTGAAGAAGAGCAATTCAGAGCCCAGTGTTTTAAATAATTACACCCCTGTATCCAACTTACCGTTTTGAAGTAAGATTTTAGAAAAAAAATGTTTTTCTACAGTTATATTATTTTTTTAAATACAAATAATGTTTTAGAGAAATTTCAATCTGGTTTTAGAATGAACCACAGTACAGAGGCAGCTCTTTTAAGGATTCTAAATGATTTCAGGTGTTTTGCAGATGCAAAAAAACTCACAGTTTTGGTGCTACTGGATTTAAGTGCCGCGTTTGACACAGTAAATCACATTTTATTAAATAGACTTAAAAACCTATTGGGCATCTCTGGTACTGCTTTTAACTGGTTTTATTCCTATCTCACAGACAGACGTTTCTTTGCAAGTATGGATACCTGTTCCGCCAAAACCCATGAAATTGAATGTGGGGTTCCCCAAGGTTCAATTTTAGGCCCAATACTTTTTAATCTGTACATGCTTCCTCTTGGGGATGTCATGAGGCGACACGCATCAGCTTCCACAGCTCCACTGATGACACATGGCTGTATATTGCCGTGTCTCCGGATGACACAAAGCCTATTGATACCCTTTTAAATTGCATTTTAGATATTAAGTCATGGATGGCAGATAATTTCCTACAGCTCAATCAGGACAAAACAGAGGTTTTAGTTATTGGTCCTGAAGGTCAGAGAGAAAAACTCATCACAATTTGTGAAGAACCTGGGCGTCTTTTTTTACTCTGAGCTCAGTTTTATTCCTCATATTTAAAATGTAACCAAGATTGGTTTTTATCACCTGAAGAATATAGCCAGAGTCCGCCCGTTTCTCTCTCAGGCTAACACGGAGGTGCTGATGCATGCTTTTATTTCCTGCCGCCTAGATTACTGTAATGCCCTGCTCTCTGGTCTTCCCAAAAAGAGTATTTCTAGTCTACAACTACTTCAGAATTCAGCCGCACGGGTGCTGACGAGGACCACAACGTGCTTGTGAGAAGGGGCCCTTGCAGCAGCTCCGTATTCAGGGACAAGCCCTTAAACGTGGCACCACAGTCAAACACGACACGCAGTGTTCCCTTTCTGGGATGATGGACACCATGATGGGGAATATACCAAACTCTTCCTGAATCAAGGTCTCTTTGATCGTCAGGTACTTGTTCTGCATAATTGCAAGTGATTACATTAGTCATGGACTTCACTTATTCTTGATGGAGTTGCTGATCAAACTTAAATTTCTTCTTCAGACCTTGTAACCGTTGCTGGGCCACAGCAAAATTGTTTGGTAAGAAGACATCTTTCTTCTTGAAAGGTAAGTTCATAGTATACTTTCCATCCTGTAACTTGGCAGATGTTTGGGTCCTTGCTGCCTTCCGGAGAGGCAGCCGAGCAAGGCTGGATTGGTGATGGAAAAGAACTGGGTGAAAAAGATTTTATTCTCGTCACATGCTGATGTCAAAAGAAGTCTCCCCAAAAACGTGCGAGCCCCCTCTCAGACATTCCCTTCTTACAGGGAATGCCCAAATAGGACATGAATATCTAATTTTCCCTTGTTGCATATGCATTCCCATCCCGCTAGTCTTCGGGATTTCCCTCCAAAAGTCCCCCAGAGGGAGAGCAGATGCGTCTCCCCGTTGATACGACCAGTCTACTCGTGACCACATTAAATTACTCTCATACTCTGGAAGGTCACTGACCTGGCGAGAGAATTGCCACCACCATAAACAATGCTCAGGCCTATTTTCTCTCAGGGCAGTATCTGGTTACATCGGAACTTCAGAACCAAGACTGGTCACTTCTGTGAGCTCCAGTCCCTCCATAGTTTCATAAAGAGAATTACTTCCCATATCTAAATTAGGCCATTTAAAAATACATTGACTTTTTTTTAAATTTATTTCAATGTATATTTAAGCTTGCTTATACAATACTACAATATTTATTCAATTATTTTAATGTTAAATTATATTAATATTATTTTAAACCTTTTTATTTCACTCTTGAATATTTCTTAACATATTTGTTCATTTGAATATGTATGCAATTTAAATTATTCCATCCATCCAGGCATTTTGTGCCGCTCATCCGGGGTCGGGTTATTGGATTAATTTAATATGTAGGTATTTTAATATTTCAATATTTATTTCAAGATCAGGACTCTTCTCAATTAGTTCAATATTTATAAAATGATTCTATATTTATTATTAATTGAATTAAGTCTGTATGTGGTTTCCAATTTTAAATTTTAATATTTTCCTATTTCATTATATAAATAATCCAATGTATAAAAAATATTATGCAGCATGAAAAAATATATTTGGTATATTTGACAAATTTATAGTTTTTTTTCCGAAGTGAGATTCTGCTTAGCAACAAACCCCAAACACTTGATAGAGCTCAACCTAGAAAGTGGTTTTAGCTCGTCAGAAATTTATTCAGAAAGCGAAATATTAAATGTATGTGAGGGGATATTTGAAGAGTTTGAGTTTTGTTCAATGGACCATACATATACGAGCCAGCCAAACACAGCGAGAAAACCAGCGCTGACTCCAGTCGCCATCAAGTTGCCAACTCCTGACATTCCAAAACCTTTGAGAGAAACTGAGACGATTTGCGTTTCTTGGTCTGTTTTTTTTTATCGTTCAACTTCTAGTTCAGTTTTTCACCTTTTCACGGCGTAATGAAGGCCAGTTGAGCAAGTGGAACAAGTGATTTTATTGATAATTGTGGAAGGCACCGATTTCATAAGCACCGCTTCTTCTCACACCTTTTCCATTAGGTACGATTAAAAAGACAACTGAAAAGCATAATGTTAAAAAATGTTATTCCAGGCAAAGGCAATTAATTTTATTTACATGTTTTATGTAAACACAAAAAAAAATCATCACTCAGACACATTGGTTATTCTGGCACGGAACACATTGGCTTCATGTCAATAAAAGAGCTTTGCAAAATTACATTTTTCAAAATCACATTTACATCTTACCACAAAGAGTCAGTTCCTTCAGTTTTTTTTTTGTCCATTTTTTAAGCTCCAAGGATTGCTGCAATTCTCGCCAGCACAATTGTGTCTCTCAGCACCCGTTTTAGAAAAGAATTTTTTAGCACAAACGCTGCAACTGAATGGCTTGTCTCCACTGTGTGTTCTTGTGTGGCGTCGTAAATGTGACTTTTCAGAGAAGCATTTCCCACAAACTGAGCAGGAAAAAGGTTTTTCACCACTGTGTGTTCTTGTGTGACTTGTTAAATATGATTTTAGAGAAAAGCTTTTACCACAAACCAAACAGGAAAATGGTTTTTCTCCAGTGTGTGATCTTGTGTGATTTATTAAATCAGACTTCCGAGAGCAACTCTTGCCACAAACTGAGCAGGAAAAAGGGTGTTCTCCACTGTGATTTCTTGTGTGTTCTGTTAAACTTGCCTTTCGAGAGAAGCATTTTCCACAAACTGAGCATGAAAAAGGGTTTTCTCCAGTGTGTAATCGAGTATGTGTTTTTAAATTCCACTTAAAAGAAAAGCTTTTGCCACAAACTGAGCAAGAAAAAGGGTTTTCTCCAGTGTGTGTTCTTGAGTGAATTATTAAATGAGACCTTCGAGAGAAACTTGCCACAAACTGAGCAGGAAAAAGGTTTTTCTCCACTGTGTGTTCTTGCGTGGCTTGTTAAATGTGTCTTTTGAGAGAAGCTTTTTCCACAAACTGAGCATGAAAAAGGTTTTTCTCCAGTGTGTGTTCTTGTGTGATTTGTTAAAAATGACTTTACATTAAAGCTTTTGCCACAAACTGAGCAGGAAAAAGGTTTTTCTCCACTGTGCTTTCTTGCGTGGCTTGTTAAATGCGACTTTTGAGAGAAGCTTTTTCCACAAACTGAGCATGAAAAAGGTTTTTCTCCAGTGTGTGTTCTTGTGTGACTTGTTAAACTTGAATTTTGAGAGAAGCATTTTCCACAAACTGAGCAGGAAAAATATTTTTCAACACTGTGTCTTCTTGTGTGGATTTTTAATTGAAACTTTTGAGAGAAACTCTTGCCACAAACTGAGCAGGAAAAAGGTTTTTCTCCACTGTGCGTTCCTGTGTGCCTTACTAAATGAGACTTCCGAGAGAAGCTTTTGCCACAAACCGAACAGGAAAAAGGTTTTTCACCACTGTGTGTTTTTCTGTGCCCTTTTAAAGACAGCTTTGAAGCGAATGAGTCAGTGTGACATGCCCTTTCACCTTTGGCTTGCCCATCATCATCATCGTCATGAGCGTCTGATAATGTGTCCTCATGATGTGCTTGTGATGGCCCCCAGTGGTCTTCATCACCTTCTGTTGCCACGTGATGACTTGAGCTGCTGCTTGCAGGCTCCGCCCCTCTGTTGTCCTCACTCTCATCCTTGTTTTCATCTTCAGTCTTAAAAGGGACAACGTTCACTGGTGACTTGTTGATCTCCTCCTCCTCCTCCTCCTCCTCCTTTTTGATGTGAGTCAAGTCTGGCTCCTCTTTCACAGAACAGAGATCATTTTGTCTGACGTCTGCAGGACACAAAAAGACAAATTTGGTTTGGTCAAGTCAAAGCTCAGGCGGCGACTTTGTCTTATATTGTTTCTACCATGCTACCTTGACTTGTGCCCGCCGCACACGGAGCAATGCGTGCGACCCCATCTTGGACCGGACCATGGGGGCATTTCACAAAATTACGTCCTACGATGTAAACCTCCCTTTAGCAGCAGAACTGTGATAAACGAGCATTTAAAAAGGAAGCACGTTGCGGCCGATGCCCGATTTCATTCCTGACATAGTCACAGACGTTTCTGGAAGCGAGCTGAAGTTAGCACACACAGGCTATTGTGTGCGTCTGATGGAACACCTGTTGCTGGACCCTAACTTATTGATGGGGGCCATCGCAGCATAATGTCATTGATAAAATAGGAATCCTTCAAGCGAAATATGTTTTCAAGTATTTCATTTTGCATTTATAGATAGTTTCATCGTGGGTACTTTTTGCTTCCATTATAATCTGGATCCCTAAAAGAATTAAAGGGGCCCTGGAATCAGAGTCGCTATTTATTGTATGATTTACGTTTGTTTTTTTTGACCCAAAATGATATTTATCCTGCGAGTAAGTTCAGACATTACCCTTTTTATTTTTATAAAATTTCTGTTTTGAAATAAATTTTAAAACAAAATTACGTTTGAAGAGTAAAGGTTCTTACGCATAAGCATTAAGCATTTTTATATAAGCATTAAGCATTTATATATATATATATATATATATATATATGTATACACATATATATATATATATATATGTATGTATATATATATATATATATATATATATATATATATATATATATGTATACACATATATATATATATATATGTATGTATATATATATATATATATATATATATATATATATACACACACACTTTTTTTTTATTGAAGGTGCAACGCTACTACACGGATTTTCAGTTTTCGCGGGTGGTCTCTGTCCCCATAAACCGCGATAACTGGGGGTTCACTGTATTTCGATTGCTGGCATTATTTTAAACACTTACGGGACCGAAGGTCAATTATTTAATTTAGCAGGTTCATATTTACTGAATATGTTCAACATTGATTGTTAAAGATGTGCTCTCAAAGTCCTTACTTTGTTACGTATGTTTATGATGTATTACTTTGTCACATGCATGCTTATGATGTGCCGCCCCTTTCATCCCTTTTATCCTTTGTAGCCTCAGAATAAAATCACTTCTTCCACACTGTCAGACGAGACAGGTTGTGTGCAGTTATTCCTCTGTCAATACAGAAATTCTGGTTTGCTGATCCTGAAAATAGTTGGACGCGATACTACTGCTGCGTAGTACCACTCTGCCAACATTGATTCAACAAAAAGCATTTTTCAAATGTATGTAGAAGTACAGTGCATCGATAAGATTGACTGGGATTGTAGTCATGGTGTTTACTGATGCATTCATATGCTAAATTTATATGACTTAGTTTAAATGTAAGACCTCAAAATTGCACACATAGTATTTTCATGACCCACACTCTCATTCAGATGAAACAGATTCAGTCTGCTCAGGTCAAACTGATGACAAACCAGATAACACTTCATGGACAAATACGACTAAACACATTCTCCACATAGGCCATAGAAGATTCAAACATATCAAGTTGGAGGACGTCACAGGGACGCTATCAAGAACACCAAAAATACATAATTTGAACTGTGAAAATTTACACCACACAATCTGAACACTGACAAGATTACAGGGGAAGGAGAGCAGGAGAGACGGAGAGACTGCCGCCTGCCTGAGAAGGTCAGCCTTGGACGTGGAACGTGGGAAGGATCAAGGCCGACCGATTCAACCTACATGACCCTTGACAAAGAAAACCTCCTAGAAAATGTCAGACTGGGCTGAGATCAGCGCAACATTTTTCGATTGGGCTCGTCCGAGTACAGTTTCTCGTCAGATTAAGAAAAAGACGCCCAGATACTATTTCCTGAACTCCAGAAATCGAAGAAACTAAAATATCGCAACCCTAATCAGCTGTTGTTGAGTCTTTATTTGGCCCTTTTCTTCTTGAGTACAAAAAACGAACACGTATTGGAGTAAGTTTGGCTTTTAAGATTCATTTACGAAATGTTTCTCATTTTCTCAGTGGCTCAACTCCAACAGTGGATATAAAAATACACTACATCTGTCAGCATAGTTTTGAAACATAATGACATGACAAACTTAATTTCTTTAGCAACATATAAATACCGGAATATGTAAAATGTTAAATAATCAGTTCGAATTTTAAAATGGGGAAAAAAAACACGGAGTTTACCCCCCACAAATGGTTATTCTTTGGCATATATTTTCGGCACTGATTTCATTTGGCATAAACAAATGTTAAGCAGACCTGCAAGTAAACGGCAATATTCAAAAATAAAACGGCAATAACCTTGAACGATTTCCCCAAACAGCTTAATGTTGTGATGCATATTTTTAACGATAGAAAGTCGTTCTTTACAAAGCAAATGAGAGTAAGACGTGTACAAACCTGCTTCGTTCTCTTCTTTTATTCCACAAAGTTCCACTTTGTACTTGGGTGTCGTTCTTTCACACATTTTCAAACGTCAATCTCAACAAATCCGCACTTGGTCTCTGCTTGGCGATAACTCGTGTGTTTCTCTTTGTTCGACGAGACGAATTAAAGAGAGACCGTCTTCAAAGTCCCACTGAAAGGATTTCCTGTTCGTCACGAAAGTGGAAGAACAGGACACACCCCGCTGTGATATGATTGGCTGCTGGCTGTGTGGAGCACTGTCACCAACTCACCGACAGATGTCGCCATTTGCGATGCAAATCATTGTTATCTTCTTCTAAACATAGAGAAAAACCTAAGATGCACATGAACAAACATTTTAGTTCCCAAATATGAACTTGCGAGATGTATTGAATTTTACTTTTGTTGCTGGTTTTGTTTTCACATCTGACACCATGTTGTTGGTTGGACAGTACTCCAAATGTATTTCTCTATTATTAACAGTTGACATGATAAAGTGAAACTTTATGTCAACATATTTGCCTTTTTACAGGGTTTTTCGCCAGCGACGTGGTTGTGAATATTAAATTAAAATACATCACTGTTTTATTCTCTAAATGTTAGAGTCTTAAAAAATGGTTTCAGTGTTTATAACTTAACTAACTTAAATATTTCATTATTCGTTTCAGTATTCATTAAACTACGGTGATTCATTATTTATTTCAAGATTCATTGAACTGTTTTGGTAATAATTTAGTATTCAATGTTTACTCGTTACTGTAGTTACTTTTTCAATATTTGTGTCACTATTTTGTTCAATCTTAATATTAATATTAATAAGGCTTTGGCCTGTGAGAGTATGTAAATAGTTTGTGTATTTTTAATCATGTTTTTTATACACTATTTGTAACAATGATAATTACACACACACTCACAGACACGCACATCATTGCTTCAGCACACATGCGCACACCCACACGCTTGTTTGGGTTTCACTTTCCATAGGTTTCGTTTTTCTCTGAATAAAGTCCAGAGGGATGGGCGAAGAAGTCAGTGAGAGTGCGGGAGAGTGAACTGGCAAGACGTCTACTTCACTTCCTGGCTTCTCCTCCCATCCGCGATGGAGAAAAGACAAAACCTTCCCTGGTTATTCCTCTGGTTCTCTGCATTTAATTCAGTCTAATGAAGGCGTCAGGACCTTTTAAACCTGACATTTATTGGTGCCGGTCAACCCGGGAGCCACACCCGGACGGACGAACGTCGCTGGATATTTTGGGGGCTAACGAATCTGACGTCAGCGCTTCACCATTTGAAAGCGGGTCTCTGAACTCCGGCGCGACCGTCCGCCCGGATGTCGGTTCCCTGTCGGACCAGGCGGATCCGGAGGAAGCCAGGTATTGCTTCTCAAATTATTTTGTGCCACCATTTCAAATTTTAAAATATTAAAATAATTGGAAGGGGAGTGAAAGAGGTGAGAGGGAGACAAGCGCGCGCAGAGGCCGGGCCTCGACCGTTTAGTCAGTACGGTAACAAAAACTGCATCGTGCTAGTCCAAGGAGTTATGTAAAAATAATCGGTAGCGAATTAGGCCATAACTCATCGGTAGCGAATTGACCATTGCTCGTTGAAACTGAGCAAATTTTAGAGATACGGATAGCACGGTGAACAAATTGAGTAGAGTTTCCTCTGCGTCGATGGTAGCGAATTGGCCATAGCTCGTTGAAACTGAGCAAATTTTAGAGATAATCCGCCAGAGAAGGGAAACAAGGTTCCGCGAAAATTAGAAGGTTCATAAACAGAGAGAAGGTTCCCTCCGGTGTCGATCAATAGAAATCGGCCTGGAGAAGATCGAACAGGGGAAGGTCGCCTCACAATTTCACATTTAAAATTTAGGGAATAATAAGGCATTATTTTTGGTGGTTTTTATTATTTTTATTTGAATTTCTTTATAGCTGCGCAGCTGCGTGTGTGTGTGTGTATGAGGACAAAAAACAGGGTTGAGTCAGTGAGAAAGAGCGTACGTGCGTGTGTGTGCGTGCGTGCGTGTGTGTGTGTGTGTGGGTTTGGGGAAGTAGCGGACCAGACAATAGCAAAAGAAGAGGTCTGGCTGGGCCAAGCCTGAAGGATCAGGTTTCAGGGTAGTGAGAGAAGAATTTGCAGAGAAGCTGAAGAAAAAAAAAAAGAAAAAAAACCCGCACACACAACACCAGATGAAGAATGATCATTTTGCTGTATGCAAAGTGAGTGAATGGTGTGATTGGGGATTACAAATACCATTTGGTATTTTATCCCGTATAATGCAATAAGGGTTATAAACAGGAATAGTATTTGAGGATGACAGAGAGTGTTGTTGAAGAAGGTAAAGAAAGGGGGGGGGGGTTGCAACTGCCCCCTGCATCCTGAATTACCCCCCACCACCCACATTATCAGGTAACGCCACATAGAATGAGAACTAGATCAGACAGAACTGCATCAATAAGACAAAAACCCCCAATAAAAGATAGATAAACCAAAAAAGCGCTCACCTCAATGTGTTGCGTGTATAAGTGGCAGTGTGCATTTGTGGCAGAGGCTGCATTGGCCCTATAGGGCTGCACACACATAATTATGAGCGATATTAGTTGAATTAAAGGACTTATTATGGGCAAAAGATAAAGATGGATTGTGTTGCTGTTATGACTAACATGTTATTCTTGTTTGAAGTTGTTCAGTGTTGAGAACTGTGTGTGTCGTTTTGTGGGCCCGTGTATATGTCTGTGTGTCTGTCTGTGTGTCTAAATGTCAGGGAGAGTGATCAAAGTGGTTGGAATTATGCTAAAAGGATTGATGAAGTAGAGATAAAATGGAATCAAGGATTAGTAACCAACAAAAGGCTACTTATGAGTGACGAGATCTTATTGAGAAAAATAATTCCCAAATTTACAAAAGAAGTTAATAAAGAAGATGATTTGAGGAGATAAATTCATTTAAATTTGAAATTAAATAAAATAACTTATACAACGGGATAGGCTTAAAAGAAAAGAGAGAAATAGCCTGATGTGCGTTTTCTGAAAAATAAAGAAATTGAACCCAGACGCCTAGGCTGGTTTAAAAAGATGAGTGAAGATAAGGAAGTTCATCAAAAAACAGGATCCTGATAAAATTCAGTATTTAGACGCATCGATAACTGAACATGGTTTTAATGGTCAGTTAAAAACACGAAAAATAGCCGCATTGCAGAAATCAATCATAGCAAAGAAAGAAAAACCCCAAAAAGATGAAGAAAAATGGCTTTGAGGAAACAGAATATTGAATGACAGCTGTGTTTCAAAACCACAGCGGGCTGCAGGAAGATGGTGATGTGGATGGGGCATTTCAACAGCAGTTGAAGAATGCTTTACATGCAGGATCAAGAGAGGAAATTCATAAGTGGGTGAATAAACATTACATTTGCCTGCCAACAGGTACCCTGGAGGAGTATGTAAATCACGCCCTCCATGCTGAGAAGATAGAAAATAAAAAGAAACAGAGGTCTATAGACATTTTTTATCAAAATAAAGGTCAGAAAGTCTTTTATCAAGGTGGAAGAGGCTGAGACAAGGACGCCTTCCCACCGGAGATGATATTTGTTACAATTGTGGCAGATCAGGACACTTTGCCAGAAACTGCCGTCAACCACACAGGAAGACCACACTAAAAGAAGGCCAGATAGCAAGAAATTGCCTTGAGAAGAAGCAGCCTTCAGCATGACTAAGTTTTTAAATGAAGAGGTTCTCCTAAATTTACAAAAGATATTGGCTTTTGATTAAATGATTGAGCTGAAATAACCGTATTGGTAATGGGACACCAATTACCCTTTTTTATGTGACATTGGTGCAGATAGGATTGCTAATAATAAATCAATTTCAAATGATAGGGCAAGTGAGAAAGGGGCCATAGTCAGATTTGCAAGTGGAAAAATGGAACAGAGTAACAGAATTAGAACCTGTGTAGTTGAGGGACCCAGAAGGCCACTGAGTTGGTTGCATGAATTGAAATTAGTTTTATTTTTACAGAATAATGAGAGCCCAAGTTGTGGGGATGTGATTAATTTACAGAAAAAGTTTAGTGATGAGACAATTTATACTATAACATGATTCAATAGACAAGATATATCATTTTGATGATGGTTTTTACTTAATTGTATACTTGCGTCTCCTTCAGAAAGGGAGAAGTAGGTGTTATGAAATTTTAACAATTGGACGAAGCTTTTGAAAGTGAACATGAGGAATTTTTGCAAAAACATAGGTGTTTCTTGATTTTTTAAATTTTGATTCGAGACATTGGTAGGTTTGAGTGGTTGTGGAAAAACTACAGTGAATTTGGAAATTAGGAGCAGACTGTGGAGAGGCTCCTGTGAGGAGGAGGAAGAGAGAGAGTTCAGTGATTAAAGACTGTCATTTGAATGAGAGAAGGAGGATAGAAATTAGATTTTGCTTTTTGGTGAATTGAAGAAATAAATATTTTAGATTTCATATTCCAGTTGATGATGTTTATATTAAAGTAGGCCAGAGATGCAATGAAATGCAGAAATATAAATGATACAGGAAAAATTTGGCAAGGGATATAATTTTCATTAAAGCAGAGAAGAAATTAGAAATTGCAAATAACATTGATGTGTACTTGTCCACTTTGAAGTAGAATTGGTCAAAGTGAAATGAGGAAAAAAAATAAAAAATAAAATAGAATTAACATGTTCATTTTGTGATAAGAAATTTGTGATTATGTGAAAAAGGAAAAAGAGAATTACAGGCTTTTCAAATAAAACAACCTAATTTAAATTGGCCAACTTGTAAAATGGAAAAGAAGATTCTAAATTATGCACAAAAAGCTTGAACGTGTTGAGCAGAAGGAAGAAAAAGAGAAAACATTTGAAAAAAAGAAGGAAGCAGAGAGTCTTGTGATAAACAATAACTTTTCAGGACGAAGAGAGAAGCAACAGAGGATCACATGGCGAAAGGAAAAAAAAAAAAAAAAAAAAACTAACATAAAAAGTGTGTGTAGAAGGACTTCTACATCAACATGCGTTTTGCTTATTAGGCCGTGATACACTGACAATTGGACTTTAATATCAGAATCAATAAGCAAGGGCGAATTTAAACAAGAGTCAAAACTTTAAAAGGACGCATTGTCAGTGATAAGCGGGAAGAAAAATAGTAATAAATCTTTGCCAGACCACTTTTGTGTAAACACCTTCCTTGGGACTTTCATGACCTCCATTAAGTCCCTGACCTTTCATAGATAAAGTTGGAGCCCAAAGTCTCTCAGGGCTATAATTTATGCGGCAGAGAAAGAGCCCAACAGGCTTAGGGTGAGTTTAAAACAATAGTATCATGGCCATAAAATGGGTTGTGTATGTTGGAACTTGTGGAGATACACTGCAAGATTGTATTTACAAAGCATCTTAATGCACTACCAAATTATTATTATAAGCCATTTGGGCAAACAGTGACTGCAAAAAATGGCTTCATGGACTTGTGTTGCTGCAGAAACACAGGAAAGTGAATCCATTTGCATATTAGTCACAACAATTTGGATTTCGTGGCAGAGAACCACTTAAGAGTGTGATCAAGAGCTTTCACTGCTGCTTTAAGGAATGAAAAAATGACATTCCATCACACGACATTCACATTGCACGGCGATTTAATTGTAACATTACATTAATAAGGTGCGATGCATTTAAGCCCAGCGCCATTCTTTTTCCACGCACCATTTAGAAGGCGCCACACGACTGTGGAGCCGTCCAAATTTTCACCAAACCCATGACTTGACTTTTTGACTTTTTTTTCCTCCCGACTGGAGGAGTTAAGACGTGTGAAGACATGAAGACCAGGTGCACCTTCCAGACTGATAAGAAAGTGTCTGAGAACCAAGGTTGTAGGAAGAAATCACGCTGACTTTTATGCGATGGGAGTATTAGTAGTGCGATACCAACAGATAACTTGTAAAAGAGAGAAATTGTTAGGATAAGCAGGAAGAGCGTAGGCGGTTGTGAGCTAATTAAAATTTGGAGTTTCCCATCTTGTATGAGCTGTATGGTTACAATGTGAACTCACAGTCAAGATAAAATGTTCTTGTGTTCTGTTGATTTTGGGCGAACGGGTGCTTTAAAAATCACAAAAGATAAAAGAAAAGTTGCGCATAAAGCACGTCTAAATAAGTATTTGTAAATGCAAAATTCTCTTAACAGAAAATGACACGATTACGATTGAATAAAGGCTGGAGCCAAGCCATAATCCCAAGGTCGGCATAGCACAAGAGGTTTAATGAAAGCACACACACACACACACACACAGTAAATCAACTTGACAAGTTGATCTCAGGCCAGAGAAAAAGGCACCACTAAATGGACAATGATGCAAACATTGAGTGAGACACGAGCAGACGTCGTGCCTCAACAGGGAGGAGATATGATATGAAATTGTTCCCACATACAGACTTTTCAACAAAAAATTTTTTTTTGGACACTGTTAGTTGTTTGGGTTGCAATATTGTTTGGTTATAATTAAAATGTTTTCAAAATGGATCAAGTTGTTTCCAACAACACACGCTGATGCTAAAAACGATTGGGAAAAGTGTTGTGTAATCAAATTATCCTGACATTTGTAATTTCAAGAAGTGATTTGAAGTGAAAATGATGCATTTTGTGAATGATGTTGTAAAAAGTGGGACAGTTGTTAAAAATGGACTCAAAGCGTCACTGTGCATACAGTCTGTAGGACTTGTGGAACGCACGAATTGAACTGTTATGGCCAGACTTATCAAGACAATGAAAAAAAAGAGACAATGGCCAGACTGTGTTTCAATCACAGCAATGAGGACAATGCCAGCCGAAGGAAGAACACTATCCCCTATCGACTCTCAGGTTCATCAGAACCACCAACAAAAAACATGTTTGACCGAAAAAGATGCAAAAGACGCAAATACTGGTCAAGTGTTTTTCTGATTCACAGAGAATTCACGTCCGTGTGGGAGAACAACTCCTCTTCAAGGTGTTGAAACGACTCCGTTGGGGGGAAGTGAATGCTGAGATGGCCCTCGCCAGATGATGGCGGTGACCCCGACACAGCAAAAGGTCGCGGGGCGTGGCAGCTGGATCCACCAGTTGCAGTACAAACTTCTCCGGTTTCCAGCTAAAGGCCTGACAACGCAAATCCCTCGAACAGGAGTCCACCCGAGTCACAATCTCGGACCACACGCACATCAGAACCACACCACCAGCCACAGATACGAATGTTGAAGCCACAGAATAAAAAGATTAGATATGGTTTGGAAATTAATGACGTACATAAAGAAATTTGAGCCTTGATTGAAGAACATAATTGCATTTAAAGTTTTAAAAATGAAACAATTATTGATGTTATGACCACTATGAAGAATTTGAAAGACACAATATATATTGGGATAATTATGATTTTCATTTTTTGTTATGTGTAGTCTGTTCATGTTGCATTATTATTATGACAAAGATGATGATTAACCGCATGTTTGTTGCCCAAAAATAACATTACAATCTGATTGATGTTGAGTATGACAAACTCGAACTGGACAATGACGAACTCGAACTGGACACTGAAACGTAAAAACACATGGACCCTTTTTGCCCCTGCCCACACATACACCACACACGAAGATCCGGGAGGTAAAGACGGCTATCTCCTCCTACAGCGAGGCAAGGGTCCTGCATCGAGTCCATCAGAGACAAGCTCTGCGTGGAGACAGTTTTGTTATTTTTCACTAGGCACATTGAAATGTATTTTTATATGTTTTATTCCCTGATGACTCATCTTAAAGCCGTATGGACTTGATTTAAATCCGACAAACAGGGGGGAAATGTGAGAGTATGTAAATAGTTTGTGTATTTTTAATCATGTTTTTTATACACTATTTGTATCAATGATAATTACACAAACACTCACAGACACGCACATGCGCACACCCACACGCTTGTTTTAAGTTTCACTTTCCATAGGTTTCGTTTTTCTCTGAATAAAGTCCAGAGGGATGGGCGAAGAAGTCAGTGAGAGTGCGGGAGATTGAACTGGCAAGACGTCTACTTCATCTCCTGGCTTCTCCTCCCATCGCGATGGAGAAAAGACAAAACCTTCCCTGGTTATTCCTCTGGTTCTCTGCATTTAATTCAGTCCAATGAAGGCGTCAGGACCTTTTAAACTTGACAAGGCCAGCCTTGGCGTGCCAGTCTTGGGGACCAGACGGGAATCAACTATCCAGACGATGACTAACCTGGGGAGGACCTTCCCTTGGACGTGGACCCGTGCCGTGGGAGGGAGCGAGGACAACCGATTCAACCTACATTACCCTTGACATAAAAAACTCCTATAAAAACTGAAGCTGGGATGAAAGATGGCGCGCATTTTTCGACTGTGCTCGCCCGAGTGCAGTTTCTCGTGAGATTAAGAAAAAGCCGCCCAGATGTCTGTCTTTGTACTATTTCCTGAACTCCAGAAACTGAAGAAACTAAATATCGGAACTCTAATCAGTTGTTGTTGAGTCTTTATTTGACCCTTTTCTTCTTGAGTACAAAAAACGAACATGCATTGGAGGAAGTTTGGCTTTTAAAGGTTGATTTACTAACTACTTCTCATTTCCATGGTGACCCAACTCCAACAGTAACTGTAATGATAGCAGTTATATCATTAGTCACTAGTTGGCAGTATTGCCTGATGTGTGTTTAGTTACCAGACGAACAAGTGTGTCTGCACATAGACGAGAATGCAAGTCAGTAAATAAAGAGACACAAGCTTGCAGCATCACGTTACCTGCGTGACTTCTTAAGATAGAAGACAGAACATTACATGGTACCAGGTCGCGGGTCAAGAAAAGGACTGACGCGAGATGAACTCCGTAAGGCCACCAGAAGCGCTGAAAATGACGGGAAATGTGGACGCGAGTTGGCGGGCTTTCAAGCAACAATTCCAGCTCTACCTTGCTGCCGTGGGAGTCGGAAACAGAGCGGACGAAAGAAAAATAGCCCTTTTGCGAACCAATGCCGGAGCCGAGGCCATCGAGGTATTCAACACCTTTGTTTATGATGAACCCGAAGATAAAGACAAGTTTGAAAAGGTCCTGTGGATTTAATTGCAGATACACTTGCAAGGACATTTTCAAGTCGGACCTTTCAAGAGAAGCTATATCGTCCAACACTCACTCAGTGGTGCGTGAGTGTGTTTCTGGATATTATTTGTCCAGCCGTGGTGTCATAAATGATGGTATTTTGATGTGGATTCATTCAAGTAGGACAAAGTAGGACTTCACTGAAGGCACAGGTGTGAAATGCACAGAAGTAACTTAAAAAGTAAAAGTAAAAAAATTATGATTGCTTAAGAATGTGCAAGAAAGAAAAATGTTGACAATTTTATTTTACAGGAGGTATATATTTTTTTGGTGTTAATTCATTCAATTATATACTTATTTCAATATTTGAGTATGGTTTTTCTTTCAATATGTAGTATATTTTGTCTTTGAAGTGTGGGTCCTTGCTGCCTTCCGGAGAGGCAGCCGAGCAAGGCTGGATTGGTGATGGAAAAGAACAAAAGAAAGAAGAAAGATTTTATTCTCGTCACATGTTGATATCAAAAGAAGTCTCCCCAAAAACGTGCGAGCCCCCTCTCAGACATTCCCTTCTTATAGGGAATGCCCAAATAGGACATGAATATCTCATTTTCCCTTGTTGCATATGCATTCCCATCCCGCTAGTCTTCGGGATTTCCCTCCAAAAGTCCCCCAGAGGGAGAGCAGATGCGTCTCCCCGTTTATACGACCAGTCTACTCGTGACCACCTTAAATTACTTCCATACCCTGGAAGGTCACTGACCTGGCGAGAGAATTGCCCCCACCATAAACAATGCTCAGGCCTATTTTCTCTCAGGGCAGTATCTGGTTACATCGGAACTTCAGAACCAAGACTGGTCACTTCTGTGAGCTCCAGTCCTTTCATAGTTTCATAAAGAGAGTTACTTCCCATATCTAAATTAGGCCATTTAAAAATACATGACTTTTTTTTCATTTATTTCAATTTATATTTAAGCTTGCTTATGTAATAATACAATATTTATTCAATTATTTTAATATGTAAAATTCTCAACAATTTAAACCTTTTTATTTCACACTTGAATATTTCTTAACAAATTTGTTCTTTTGAATATGTGTGCAATTTAAATTATTCCATCCATCCAGCCATTTTCTGCCGCTCATCCAGGGTCGGGTTATTGAATTAATTTTTTAGTATTTTTTATAATTCAATATTTATTTCAAGATCAGGACTCTTCTCAATGAGTTCAATATTTATAAAATGTTTCTATATTTGTTAATTGAATTAAGTCTGTATGTGATTTCCAATTTTACATTTTAATATTTCCATTTTTCACTATATAAATAATCCAATGTATAAAAAATATAATAAAGCATGAAAAAAAATATTTGGTATATTTTTCCGAAGTGAGATTCTGCTTAGCAACAAATGCCAAACGCTTGATGGAGCTCAACCTAGAAAGTGTATTTAGCCAGTCAGAAATTTATTCAGAAAGCGAAATATTAAATGTATGTGAGGGGATATTTGAAGAGTTTGAGTTATGTTCAATGGACCATATATATACGAGCCAGCCAAACACAGCGAGAAAAACCAGCGCTGACTCCAGTCGCTATCAAGTTGCCAACTCCTGACATTCCAAAACCTTTGAGAGAAACTGAGACTGCTTGCGTTTCTCTTTCTTGTTCTTTTTATAGTTCAACTTCTAGTTACGTTTTTCACCTTTTCACACAGCGTAATGAAGGCCAGTTGAGCAAGTGGAACGAGTGATTTAATTGATGATTGTAGAAGATACCGATTTCATAAGCACCGTTTCTTCTCACACCTTTTCCATTAGGTACGATTAAAAAGACAACTGAAAAGCATAACGTTAACAAATGTTGTTCCAGGCAAAGATAATTAATTTCATTAATAATGTTTGATATGAAAACAAAAAAAAGATCATCACTCAGACACGTTGCTTCTTCTGACACTGATCACATTGGCTTTGTGTCAATAAAAAAGCTTTGCAAAATTCAATTTCATCATATTTTATTCAAAATCACATTTACATCTTACCACAAATAGTCAGTTCCTTCAGTTTTTTGTCCTTTTTTAAGCTTCAAGGATCGCTGCTATTCTCACCAGCACAATTGTGACTCTCAGCACTACGTTTAGTGAAGACTTTTTTAGCACAAACGCTGCAACTGAATGTCTTGTCTTCACTGTGTGTTCTTGTGTGGCGTCGTAAATACGACTTTTGAGAGAAACTCTTGGCACAAACTGAGCAGGAAAAATGTTTTTCTCCAGTGTGTGTTCTTGTGTGATCTGTTAAACTTGACTTTACAGAGAAGCTTTTGCCACAAACTGAGCAGGAAAAGGGTTTTTCACCACTGTGTGTTCTTGTATGTTGTGTTAAATGTGCCTTTTGAGAGAAGCATTTTCCACAAACTGAGCAGGAAAAAGGTTTTTCTCCACTGTGCATTCTTGTGTGTTCTGTTAAATGTGCCTTTTGAGAGAATCCTTTGCCACAAACTGAGCAAGAAAAAGGTTTTTCTCCAGTGTGTGTTCTTGTGTGATCTGTTAAACTTGACTTTACAGAGAAGCTTTTGCCACAAACTGAGCAGGAAAAGGGTTTTTCACCACTGTGTGTTCTTGTATGTTGTGTTAAATGTGCCTTTTGAGAGAAGCATTTTCCACAAACTGAGCAGGAAAAAGGTTTTTCTCCACTGTGCATTCTTGTGTGTTCTGTTAAATGTGCCTTTTGAGAGAAGCATTTTCCACAAACTGAGCAAGAAAAAGGTTTTTCTCCAGTGTGTGTTCTTGTGTGATCTGTTAAACTTGACTTTACAGAGAAGCTTTTGCCACAAACTGAGCAGGAAAATGGTTTTTCACCACTGTGCGTTCTTGTGTGATATGTTAAACTTGAATTTTGAGAGAAGCTTTTACCACAAACTGAGCAAGAAAAAGGGTTTTCTCCAGTGTGTGTTCTTGTGTGACAAGTTAAATTTGACTTTACAGAGAAGCGTCTACCACACACTGAGCAGGAAAAAGGTTTTTCTCCACTGTGCGTTCTTGTGTGGATTGTTATCTCAAACTTTCGAGAGAAGCTTTTGCCACAAACCGAGCAAGAAAAACGTTTTTCTCCACTGTGGGTTCTTGTGTGCCTTACTAAATGAGTCTTTTGAGAGAAGCATTTACCACAAACTGAGCAGGAAAAAGGTTTTTCTCCACTGTGTGTTCTTGTGTGGATTTGTAAATTTGACTTTTCAGAGAAGCATTTTCCACAAACCGAGCATGAAAAAGGTTTTTCTCCGTGTGTTCTTGTGTGCCGTTTCAAAGACAACTTTGAAGTTGTTGATTTCCCACACTGAGAACATACCCAACTGTCAGTGTGACATGCCCTTTCACCTTTGGCTTGCCCATCATCATCATCATCGTCATGAGCGTCTGATAATGTGTCCTCATTTTGTGCTTGTGATGGCCCCCAGTGGTCTTCGTCACCTTCTGTTGTCACGTGATGACTTGAGTTGCTGCTTGTAGGCTCCGCCCCTCTGTTGTCCTCACTCTCATCCTTGTTTTCATCTTCAGTCTTTATAGGGACAACGTTCACTGGAGACTTGTTGATCTCCTCCTCCTTTTTGATGTGAGTCAAGTCTGGCTCCTCTTTCACGGAACGGAGATTGTATTCACTGACGTCTGCAGGACACAAAAAGACAAATTTGGTTTGGTCAGGTCAAAGCTCAGGCGGCAACTTTGACTTATATTGTTTCTACCGTGCTACCTTGACTTGTGCCTGCCGCACACTGAGCAATGCATGCGACCCCGATTTGGACCGGACCATGGGGGCATTTCACAAAATTACGTCAGACGAAGTAAACCTCCCTTTCCTAGCAGCACAACAGTGATAAAAGAAGCATTTAAAAAGGAAGCACGCTGCGGCTGATGCCCGATTTCATTCCTGACATGGCCACAGACGTTTCTGGAAGCGAGCTGAAGTGAGCACACACAGGCTATTGTGTGCGTCTGATGGAACACCTGTTGTGGGACCCTAACATATTAATGGGGGCCATCGCAACATAATGTCATTGATAAAATATGTTTACAAGTATTTCATTTTGCATTTAGAGATAGAACTAAATGTTCCCGGCCGGGCTTGTTGGTAGAAAAGGGGGTTGACGTTTTCCCTTTTTAAGACCATTGTAAGCCAGTACAAAGTTCATAAATAAGACCAATACGTACTTGATTTTTTTAAAAACTTAACCCTTTGTGTTTTATCCACTAAAATTCATCAACCGCCATTGATCTTTTTGCCGCAGTGTGCAGAGTTTTTAGAGTCAGGTCGAATCATTCCTTAGGGAATTGCTTGAACATGGTATGTCAGATAATTTTTTTGTAAAAAACAAGACAGGCCTGCACAAATGAATCACCCAGCCAAGATTGAGGAGGAGCAGTCCGCCAAAGAGAAAAGCTTTCCCGCTCCTGTGCGGCGTTTTATTGAACCACAGCAAAGCAATTTGTATATGCCAACTCATAAAGAATGGAAAAACATGAACACTTTGACTTCATCACACCCGTCCACACTCTTCCTGTTGTTCGAACGGTTTCAGCTTACAAGACATGTTTGGGTCACACTTCTGTTATTAAATGCGAGCAAAACGGTTTCCTGTCAAACACGGTTAAAGACATGCATCTGTTTTTGTGGCTTCCTGCTCAACTGCCAGCATAGACACAACTCTGTTACCACTGAACTAACGTTTTCCTGTTTAAGAAGTCCATGTTTTTGTGACCTTCTATTAACCTGTGTGGTATATTTAGTTGTTGATGTGTGGGTCTGGCTCAGCTTCCCTCCTGACAGGTCGCCAAGCATGACAGATTTGGTGATGGAAAGAACCTCCCTGACTCAGCCATTTTGGTTCAAAAGAGATTTTATTCTTGTCACATGCTGCTGTCAAAAGAAGTCTCCCCAAAAAAGAGAAAAGGGAAAGGGTGTCCCCTCACTTTCCTTCTTATCGGGAATGGCCAAACCGGACATGAATGTCTAACTTTACCTTGTTGCATATGCATTCTCATTGTACTAGTCTTCGATTTTGCCCCCAAAGCTCCCTACGGCGAGAGCAGATGTGGTTGCTCTTTGAAGTGGCCTTCTGGTGCCATCCTGACTGCTTCTATCACCTCGAGTGCTCCACACCTAAAGCTGGTCAAGCCTTTTGGACAGTATCTCGTTTACAATGGAATTTCCACACAAAGACTGGTCACTTCTTAAGACTCCAATTCCCTCATAGTTATTTAAGAGAATTACTAAAATGTTCATAAGAGTGAATAAAAAATACACTACATATTTCCCCCTTCGAGGCAATCTTGTCCTGATAAAGCAAAAACGACACCAGCATGTCACCAAAAATCCCATTCCAACCTTTTTATTAATGCATTGTCTATAATTTTGGAAACCTAATTGACTAAAACCTAAATCATGTTCAAGGCATGCTACATAAAGGTAGTTTAACTCGGAAAACTAAGTATAATAAGGCCAAATTGCTCCGTGGCGTCACTCTAACACCTCCTGTAAGACCACACATAAATCCAGCAATAATTCCAAAAAGTCCCAAATCAACCACCTCGGTCACGAAGGAGTTCCCCCCGCAATGATAAATCTTTCAGCAAACCGGCAGTAACACTCACAATTTCCAGTGTAGTCCATGTGGAGGCATCAAAGCTTCGCTGAACCTTCGTCAAAACCCCCCGCCCCCTTCGAAAGAGTGGGGAAAAAGGGGGAGATCCTTTCTAACACTTTCTAGTAAACCTATATTCACAGGTCAAGTAGGATGAAGGAACACCGTTACAGAACAGAATAAATCCACAGCGTAATAAATGCATGATGGGACAAGACACATAAACATACAAAACACAAACACGAGTCCAATGATATGCAAAAACATAGTTGAGGCCACGCTCCAGCGTGAGAATCCCATGGCATCGTCTCCCTCGAGAGATGCCAAGCCCTCGTCACCGACGAGCTCTTGCAAACAGGATTGTTTCAGATTATCACGTCCACATGACCCTCATAGGAGTCCTCCTCGTCGCTTGCTCCAAGTGAGATTGCAGTCTACATCCAACTCCATCTACACTTCAACTGAAACACAACAAGCAGACACACTCCACACAAAAATTGAGCACCAGAGATGCCAAAGAAACCATTTTCCACAAGAATGAGTCCATTCCAGGATGTGGAGGGCACCAAGCCATTATCTCCGGAATGCCCCCTTTTGCCCGCAAGCTGTGCCGGCATTAACTCGGTCAAATGGGGAAGGCGCAGACATAGCAAAAACAAATTGGAGAAGCTGTGGAGCAGAGCACAACATCAGTCAGACCCCGGGTCCACAAGCCCTCTGGCAGAGACGCAAACAGAGCTTTCGCTTCAGAGTGACCCATTCACTGTCTACCATACTGTCGAGAAATTCGGAAAATGTTTCATAACAGAGGAATTCGGATTGGGTGCTGAAACACCACACCCTGCTAGTGACATGGAGTATTCTACATCTTAAATTAACTCTGCCAAAAGTCTTCACCAATGGGCCGAAATCTTTAGTATGATGATGCGCACCGATAGTTAATGTGATTTGTGGTTCAGCGAACAGAGACAATTCATACCGTTTCCTCTGCTCTGGGGCAAGGCACACATGCGAGGCAGCACCGGTAGACATCACAAATACATAATCCTAATGCAAGATGCACTTCTGACCCTCGAAATTGGGTGAATGCATTCTGACAAACCAAATCATCATAACTCAGTGTTCAATGCAAAGGACCAATTGGTGGTTTGAAGGGGTGGAGGCGGCTACACCGCGCAGACCAGAGCAGGAACAAGGACGTACCACCCGCGGGAGGATGGAGACCCTGGTCTCAGAGCTGCCCAGTCTACCGGAACGGAGGACAACATATGCTTCCCCCGGCGGAAGCGCACAGTCAAATTCAGTCCCTTCTGGAAATTCAGTCCCACTCGAATTCCAGTGTTTGTTTCACAGGTGCGGGTTCGATCCATGGCAGTGACTCAGCCAATCTCAAGAGTCCCACAAGGGTGACAGTGTTGTTGCTCACTGGGATATGCAGAAGGAGCTTGCAAAGCGTGGAATATCTTGTTCCACCATCAAAAACTGTTGTCCATCAATCGTCACCGGAATGCCAAGACCTGCCGGTCCTTGAATGCTGAGGCTCCGCGGGCACCCCTATCGTGGAATGTGGTCCCAATCGGGTTGAGGCGTCAACTGTGCGTTTGGAAGCCATAGAAGCGTTGTCGGAGGAGGGGGTAGCGATGGCGCCCCCGTGCTAGAGGAGCTCTTTGTGTCAGGCATGGCGCTGGACCACAGGATGGCACATTTCAGGAAGTGGCTCGGTTTGGACCACTCATCACCCAGTGACCCCACAGCAAAAGCACGTCCCACTCACAACCCATGTCTATAACCACCCCTACTTCTGTTACGTGACCTTGTTGACCAGCCGGTGCGGACAACAAGCCTGCTATGGCACTGTGTCACCAGAACCTGGCCCAGGAGCAACGGAAATGGAAAGAGCAGACGCAATGAGCTGCACGCGTCGGCTGCTGCATTAGCTGCTTCCCCCCGGTTTTATTTTATTCCCCCCCCTCCCCATATTCTTTTTTTCTTTCCCGGTGAATTAGCACTCTTGGCCATCTGAACCCACGAGTGGAACAATTCTTTTTCTACATCCAATACAATATTTTCTTTCATCGATGCAAAAACGGGGGTTCTACTCATACTGATTAGCAGTTTCTCCTTGACGGACTGTTCCATACTGTGTTCCATGCCACAAAGTGCCCAATACGATTCGTGGAAGCGCGCTTCTCTTCATTATTTCTATTTTCAGCTCATAATTTTCCTGCTACTTTCTCGAATGTTCTTTCATAGTACTTTGACATCTTTTAATGTCTTCATCATTTATAGAGGCCTCTTGTTAAAACAATAATTGAAACTAAGACAGGGACATTTTCCATGACCAATCAGCCAGCAGACCCACACGCACAAGCTCTCTTTAACGACCCCAAAAGCCCCGACCGCTTGGACACAGGCGCACAACACCCATTGTGAGTAAAAGCATCTCACCGAAAGTTCAGCCGGCCGGCTGTTGAACGCCTGCGCCCCAGCACCCTGAGACCCTCAATGGAGCAAAATGCCAAAAATTAGGTATATTTTGTTGTTGATGTGTGGGTCTGGCTCAGCTTCCCTCTGGACAGGTCGTGGAGCATGGCAGAATTGGTGATGGAAAAAAATTCTCTGACACAGCCATTTTGGTTGGAAAGAGATTTTATTCTCGTCACATGCTGATGTCAAAAGAAGTCTCCCCAAAAAGAAAAAAGGGAAAGGTGTCCCCTCTCTCCGGCCTTCCCTTCTTATAGGGAATGGCCACACCGTACATGAATATTGAAGGATTGTATTACGATTGCTGGCATTATTTTAAACACTTAGGGGACAGAAGGTCAATTCTTTAATTTAGCAGGTTCATATTTACTGAATATGTTAAACATTGATTAAACAAAAAGCATTTATCAAATGAAAGTAGATGTACAGTGCATCGATAAGATTGACTGGGATTGTAGTCATGGTGTTTACTGATGGATTCATATGCTAAATTTACATGACTTAGTTTAAATGTAAGACCTCAAACTTGCACACATAGAATTTTATGACCCACACTCTCATTCAGAACAAACAGATTCAGTCTGCTCAGGTCAAACTGATGACAAACCGGATAGCACTTCATGGACAAATACGACAAAACACATTCTCCACATAGGCCAGAGAAGATACAAACAACAAGTTGGGCAGGGGAGGACGTCACAGGGACGCGATCAGGAACACCCAAAAACATAATTTGATCTGGGAAAACATACACCACACAATCTGTACACTGACGAGATTACAGGGGAAGGAGAGCAGGAGAGACGGAGAGACTGCCGCCTGCCTGAGAAGGTCAGCCTTGGACCTGGAACGTGGGCCGGGCCGGGGGAAGGAGCAAGGACGACCGATTCAACCTACATGACCCTTGACATAGAAAACCTCCGATAAAATGTGAAGCTGGGCTGAGATCAGCGCGCCATTTTTCGATAGTACTCGTCTGAGTACAGTTTCTCGTCAGATTAAGAAAAAGACGCCCAGATATCCGTATTTGTACTATTTCCTGAACGCCAGAAATTGAAGAAACTAAATATTGGAACTCTATTCAGTTGTTGTTGAGTCTTTATTTGACCCTTTTCTTCTTGAGTACAAAAAACGAATGTGTCAGTCCTTTTCTTGACCCTCGACCTGGTACAGTGGAACCTCGGTTCTCGAACGACTCTGAGGTCGAACAAATCGGAGTTCGAACAAAAAAAAAGAAATTCTTGCTTCGCAGTTCGAACAAACCTCGGAGTTCGAACGTCTGTATGACGCGTGATCAATCACCTTTTTAAACTTGTTTGTGAAGCTTGTATCAGTCACTTGAATAAGATACTGTAATTAACGTAGACCCACCAAATTTTATATCTATATCTATTTCAATTCCCAGACTGTCGTAAAAGCTTTTTTTTAATATAATCTGGACAGTGGCATCCTCACAGGCATTGCCCCCAGAAACAATTTTCCAACGTATACATTTAGTTTTGTCGATAATCACCACAATCCAGCAGTGTTGGTTCGCATTTATGTGCTAATGATAATATATAATAAGATATAATATGGCACAATGTTAGAATTTGGCTTTGCAAGATGGGCAAATTATTCCTGAATTAAAGAAAATTTAGTTCACCGAGTTCAAATATCTAACTGTTTAGAGATTATAAATTAAGCCCTGAGCTAACGCTCCAATTTTGATTGTTTTTTGGCAAATCTTCAAAGCAAACCAAATGAAATAGTTACCATTTATGATAAAAAAATAAAAATAAATAAATAAAAATCCCCAAACTAGAATTACGCAGATACCAAATTAATTTACGGGAAGAATAGGTGCTCTCCAAGACGTAGACAGCTCCAAGAACCGCTGCAGTCTTCACCTCCTATTGTCTCCCGAATGCCTCCCTCCACCTCCAGGCTGTGCCAACTCTGATTCTGTCAACTGGGTGAGGGTGTAGAGACAGTAAAACAATTGGGGGAGCTGTGGAGCAGAGCCCAAAATCAGTTGGGCCCCGTGTCCACAAACCCTCCGGCAGAGACGCACACAAAGCTACCTCTCCCGAGTGACCCGTCTCGTAAAATTTTGAAATTTAGTCACGTTCCCAAAACCGAAGAATTTGTAGTGGGTGCTGAAGTATGATACCCTGTTAGTGACGCAGAGTATTCAACATTCGTAATAGACGTCTGAACCCAGCCAACCGCCTCTACACACCGCTTTACCATGGGGCCTAGATCTTTAGTATGAAGACGCGCATCAATAGTCAATGTGATTTGTGGCTCAGCGAAAGTAAACAATTCATACCATTTCTGCTGCTCAGGGACAAGGCACGCATGCGAGGCAACGCCGGTAGACATAACACATATATAATCCTAATGCAAGATGAACTCCTGACTAAATTTGGATGAATGCATTTTGATAAACCAAATCACATGTGCGATCATATGTACAGTGTACAAGGTACTGGGTCAATTGGTGAATGGGTGGAGGTTGGATCAGGAACAGGGCATACCCACCGCGGGAGGATGGAGAACCAGGTTTCAGAGCTGCCCTCAGATGTTTCAGTTCAGCCAGTGGAATGGAGGAGAGCACCACATATGCTCCCCCCAACAGATGTGCACAGTCAAGTTCAGTCCCATCCGGAAATGCCACTCGAATTCCAGTGTTCGTTCAGTCAATGGCAGTGACTCAGGCAATCTCGAGAGTCCACGAGGAGGATCGTGTTGTTACTCACTGGGAGATGCGGAAAGAGCTCACAGCGCGTGGAATATTTCACCCCAGTATCAAGCACCATCGAAAACTTGTCCATCCACCGTCCCCTGAATGCAGGGACCTGCCAGTCCTCGAACGCTAAAGCTCCGCGGCCCCCTGTCATGGAATGGGGTACCAGCGGGTTGGTGTCAAGAGTGCGTTGGTTGTGGGTAACGGTGGCGCCCCCTGCGCTGGTGGAGCTCTGGGCGACAGGAATGGCACCGGACCAGAGGATGGTACATTCCAGAAAGTGGCTCGGTATGGACAGCTCATCACCCAGTGACCCCGCAGCAAGAGCACACCCCACTCACAACCCCCGTCTATAACCACCCCTACCTCTGTTACCGCAATCCAGACCTCGTTGACCGGCCGGGTACGGACAGCCAGTCTGCTGTGGTGCCGCGTCACCCGAACCTTGCCTAGGAGCAGCAGAAGCGGAAGGCGCAGGTGCAATGGGAGCTGCATGCATTAGCTGCCCCACCCCTTTTTTTATTTTTTTTATTTTATCATTATTAGCCCTCTTGGCCACCTGAACCTGCAAGTACAACAATTTTTAGTAACGCTCCTTAATCCAATCCCACATTTTCCTTTTCTGATGTCGTGCAAAATGATGTAAAAAAAAAAATGTGTTCTCCTGAGACTGATTAGCATTTTTGCATCATTGATGGACTGTTTCACATGATGTCCATAACCGGAAGGCCACGCCCTAAGGACGGCCAACTGGAACAGCTGCGGAATGACGACATTATTGGATGGGTCACTGCCGGAAGTCTCACTCCATTCACGTCTCGCCCTGGCCACATAGACCAGGCCTGTCTCCTCCGCTCCCCACCTGAAAGATACAGCAACATCGACCCCAATGGGCCAGAAATATCTGATGCACGGCACGGCCAATCTCACCTGAGGTGTTCCCATTCAGCCTGGTCAGCAGGTCTGGCCTCGGCCTCAAGTAAGGACAGTTCCTGACAAGTGAATTTTGTCCCGCATGTAACTCTGTAATCCCCTCTACGAAGAACCTACCCTTGCGTTCAGTGAGTAATTTTCATAAAAACAGCGCCACCGCCCCCTTAACTGAAATTAACCTCAAGTGTCACAGCTGTGGTGCCGTATATTATGGAAAAGTCTCAACAATACAACAAAATCTTGCCCTATCCTGTACTGGGTGTGTGTTATCTAGTCGCGCACCCAATGTGAATAATAATAAAACCTGCGGAGCACATGAGCAGGCTAAAGCAACAACTATATCTTAATCTGTTTTCATGGACCCTAACTTAGAATATCTTATCAATATCACCCTCCTTGTTGAGGAGAAACTCCGGGATGGGCGTGATGAGACGCTATTTAAAGCGTTCTCCGGCCTTCTGGTCACACAGGTCACATGTCACCTCAAACCTGTGGAGCGAACTGGAGGAGTGGCACTTGCAAGCAAGAAGGGGTAAATTACCTCGAAAGGATAATGTAATCATGGCAGTCATGAGCTAAACACAGAGCAAAGGGTAGACTGCTAGGAACCACCAGCATGACTTTTGTTGTCCCGGCATGAAAGTCCATTGTTTCAGAGGTGTCTCGTTCACACCTCCTGTGTTGCAGCCGTGATCCAATCTTCCTGCATTCCTCTCCTGAGGGTCTTGTCATTAGCATGGTCCAAACTTCGGTTACACTTAAAGGATTTCATACATTTGACTATGAAAGGAATATAAGAGTTTGAGCTTAACATAGTTCATTAGATGTTGCTGCATCCAGTGTATGAAAGTGTGAGACTGTAAAGTGCTGAGCGTGTGACTGGTGGAGCGGAACGGTGTGTGCGGTGCGAGAATGGAATGTTTCAGGACAGATGGTGATAGCCGCAAGGAGGGAGAGAGACAAGATGACTCGGGGGGCAGTGGATGAAGGAGCAGCCATCAAAAGATCACACGCAGGAGGAGCCACGGGATTCGGTGGGGGAGAAAGACCAATGAGAGCAAGCTAAAGTTAACTGCAGGATACACATAGCCAATAGAATCATGCCAGGATGCCTTTGTCTGTGCCATTTGCATGTTGTATAGTATGAATCATTACTGGGCAACTCGGAGGTAGAACACATTCGCTGGTGGCAAGAGAGGTGTAGAGTTGTATTGAGAGGGACCCGAGACCCAGGTGCCATGTAGTAAATCTGTGTATTAGGAATAAATCCACTTGTGCGTGAAAATGCCGGCTTCCTGATACCTTTCTATTGCAGAACGAGCGCGCATATTGTTGGATGAGTGAGAGTTGGGTAAGGTCGCAAATTGGAGTCAGATTTCTAATTCGAGTTTACATTGGTTTAAAATTAAATTCTAACATTGATATAAAGATAAATTCCAACAAGCTATATCATCCAACACTCACTCAGTGGTGCATAAGTGTGTTTCTGGATATTATTTGTCCAGTCGTGGTGTCATGGTATTTTGATGGGGATTCATTCAAGTAGGACGAAGTCGGAATTCCCTGAAGGCACAGGTGTGAAATGCACTGAAGTAACTGAAGAAAAAGTAAAAAAAATTACGATTGTTTAAGAATGTGCAAGAAAGAAAAATGTTGACAAATGTTGAAAATAACGATATTTTCCAGGAGGTATTTATTTCTTTGTTGTTTATTCATTCAATTCTATACTTATTTCAATATTTGAGTATTATTTTTCTTTCAATATGTAGTATATTTTGTCTTTGAAGTGTGGGTCCTTGCTGCCTTCCGGAGAGGCAGCCGAGCAAGGCTGGATTGGTGATGGAAAAGAACTGGTTCGAAAAAGATTTTTTCTCGTCACATGCTGATGTCAAAAGAAGTCTCCCCAAAAACGTGCGAGCCCCCTCTCAGACATTCCCTTCTTATAGGGAATGCCCAAATAGGACATGAATATCTAATTTTCCCTTGTTGCATATGCATTCCCATCCCGCTAGTCTTCGGGATTTCCGTCCAAAAGTCCCCCAGAGGGAGAACAGATGCGTCTCCCCGTTTGATACGACCAGTCTACTCGTGACCACCTTAAATTACTTCCATACCCTGGAAGGTCACTGACCTGGCGAGAGAATTGCCCCCACCATAAACAATGCTCAGGCCTATTTTCTCTCAGGGCAGTATCTGGTTACATCGGAACTTCAGAACCAAGACTGGTCACTTCTGTGAGCTCCAGTCCCGTCATAGTTTCATAAAGAGAATTACTTCCCATATCTATATTAGGCCATTTAAAAATACACGACTTTTTTTTTTCATTTATTTCAATTCATATTTAAGCTTGCTTCTGTAATAATACAATATTTATTAAATTATTTTAATATGTAAAATTATCAACAATTTAAACCTTTTTATTTCACACTTGAATATTTCTTAACATATTTGTTCTTTTGAATATGTGTGCAATTTAAATTTAAATAAATCCATCCAGCCATTTTCTGCCGCTCATCCAGGGTCGGGTTATTGAATTAATTTTTTTAGTATTTTTTACAATTCAAAAATTATTTCAAGATCAGGACTCTTCTCAATGAGTTCAATATTTCTAAAATGTTTCTATATTTGTTATTAATTGAATTAAGTTTGTATGTGGTTTCCAATTTTAATATTTCCCTATTTCATTATATATCTAATCCAATGTATAAAAAATAATATAGCATGAAAAAAAATATTTGGTATATTTGACAAATGATTTAAGTTTTTCCGAAGTGAGATTCTGCTTAGCAACAAACCCCAAATGCTTGATAGAGCTCAACCTAGAAAGTGGTTTTAGCTCGTCAGAAATTTATTCAGAAAGCGAAATATTAAATATATCTGAGGGGATATTTGAAGAGTTTGAGTTATGTTCAATGGACCATACATATACGAGCCAGCCAAACACAGCGAGAAAACCAGCGCTGACTCCAGTCGCCATCCGATTGCCAAGTCCTGACATTCCAAAACCTTTGAGAGAAACTGAGACGATTTGCGTTTCTCGGTCTGGTTTTTTTTATCGTTCAACTTCTCGTTCAGTTTTTCACCTTTTCACACAGCGTAATGAATGCCAGTTGAGCAAGTTGAACAAGTGATTTTATTGATGATTGTGGAAGGCAACGATTTCATAAGCACCGCTTCTTCTCACACCTTTACCATTAGGTACAATTAAAAAGACAACTGAAAAGCATAATGTTAAAAAATGTTATTCCAGGCAAAGGCAATTAATTTTATTTACATGTTTTATGTAAACACAAAAAAAAATCATCACTCAGACACATTGGTTATTCTGGCACTCATCCCATTGGCTGAATGTCAATAAAAGAGCTTTGCAAAATTACATTTTTCAAAATCACATTTACATCTTACCACAAAGAGTCAGTTCCTTCAGTTTTTTTTTGTCCATTTTTTAAGCTCCAAGGATTGCTGCAATTCTCGCCAGCACAATTGTGTCTCTCAGCACCCGTTTTAGAAAAGAATTTTTTAGCACAAACGCTGCAACTGAATGGCTTGTCTCCACTGTGCGTTCTTGTGTGGTATCGTAAATGTGACTTTTCAGAGAAGCATTTCCCACAAACTGAGCAGGAAAAAGGTTTTTCACCACTGTGTGTTCTTGTGTGACTTGTTAAATATGATTTTAGAGAAAAGCTTTTACCACAAACCAAACAGGAAAATGGTTTTTCTCCAGTGTGTGATCTTGTGTGATTTATTAAATCAGACTTTCGAGAGCAACTCTTGCCACAAACTGAGCAGGAAAAAGGGTGTTCTCCAGTGTGTGTTCTTGAGTGAATTATTAAATGAGACCTTCGAGAGAAACTCTTGCCACAAACTGAGCAGGAAAAAGGGTTTTCTCCAGTGTGTGTTCTTGAGTGAATTATTAAATGAGACCTTCGAGAGAAACTCTTGCCACAAACTGAGCAGGAAAAAGGTTTTTCTCCACTGTGTGTTCTTGCGTGGCTTGTTAAATGTGTCTTTTGAGAGAAGCTTTTTCCACAAACTGAGCATGAAAAAGGTTTTTCTCCAGTGTGTGTTCTTGTGTGATTTGTTAAAAATGACTTTACATTAAAGCTTTTGCCACAAACTGAGCAGGAAAAAGGTTTTTCTCCACTGTGCTTTCTTGCGTGGCTTGTTAAATGCGACTTTTGAGAGAAGCTTTTTCCACAAACTGAGCATGAAAAAGGTTTTTCTCCAGTGTGTGTTCTTGTGTGACTTGTTAAACTTGAATTTTGAGAGAAGCATTTTCCACAAACTGAGCAGGAAAAAGATTTTTCAACACTGTGTCTTCTTGTGTGGATTTTTAATTGAAACTTTTGAGAGAAACTCTTGCCACAAACTGAGCAGGAAAAAGGTTTTTCTCCACTGTGCGTTCCTGTGTGCCTTACTAAATGAGACTTCCGAGAGAAGCTTTTGCCACAAACCAAGCAGGAAAATGGTTTTTCTCCAGTGTGTATTCTTTTGTGGTATGTTAAACTTGAATTTTGAGAGAAGCTTTTACCACAAACTGAGCAAGAAAAAGGTTTTTCTCCACTGTGCGTTCTTGTGTGCCTTACTAAATAAGACTTTCGAGAGAAGCTTTTGCCACAAACTGAGCAGGAAAAAGGTTTTTCACCACTGTGTGTTTTTCTGTGCCCTTTTAAAGACAGCTTTGAAGTGAATGAGTCAGTGTGACATGCCCTTTCACCTTTGGCTTGCCCATCATCATCATAATCATCATTAGTATCATCATCATTGTCATGGGCATCTGATAATGTGTCCTCATTATGTACTTGTGATGGCCCCCAGTGGTCTTCATCACCTTCTGTTGTCATGTGATGACTTGAGCTGCTGCTTGCAGGCTCCGCCCCTCTGTTGTCCTGACTCTCATCCTTGTTTTCATCTTCAGTCTTAAAAGGGACAACGTTCACTGGTGACTTGTTGATCTCCTCCTCCTCCTCCTCCTTTTTGATGTGAGTCAAGTCTGGCTCCTCTTTCACAGAACAGAGATCATTTTGTCTGACGTCTGCAGGACACAAAAAGACAAATTTGGTTTGGTCAAGTCAAAGCTCAGGCGGCGACTTTGTCTTATATTGTTTCTACCGTGCTACCTTGACTTGTGCCCGCCGCACACGGAGCAATGCGTGCGACCCCGATTTGGACCAGACCATGGGGGCATTTCACAAAATTACGTCCTACGATGTAAACCTCCCTTTTGATGTCCGATTTCATTCCTGACATGGTCACAGACGTTTCTGGAAGCGAGCTGAAGTTAGCACACACAGGCTATTGTGTGCGTCTGATGGAACACCTGTTGCTGGACCCTAACTTATTGATGGGGGCCATCGCAGCATAATGTCATTGATAAAATAGGAATCCTTCAAGCGAAATATGTTTTCAAGTATTTCATTTTGCATTTATGGATAGTTTCATCGTGGGTACTTTTTGCTTCCATTATATTCTGGATCCCTAAAAGAATTAAAGGGGCCCTGGCATCAGAGTCGCTATTTATTGTATGATTTACGTTTGGGTTTTTTTTACCCAAAATGACATTTATCCTGCGAGTAAGTTCCGACATTACCCTTTTTATTTTTATAAAATTTCTGTTTTGAAATAAATTTTAAAACAAAATTACGTTTGAAGAGTAAAAGTTCTTACACATAAGCATTAAGCAACAACACTTTCACTCTCACTTTCATGTTGACATATTTGAATAATGACTGTATATTTTAAAGTTATCCAATATGTATTCAAATTCGACGAAGATACACCAAAATATTATGAGTTCACTGAATTATTTTGTAACCGCAATGATGTATAACAGCCATAGGGTGTCAGTAATGAGTAACAAAGTAACACAACACCTCCCATTGTTCCGTCATCATTGTCATTTGGATAAATTCTCAAGAACTTTGAGTTGTGGGGGAGATGCAAACCACCTGGGCCACAGGAACTTTATTACCAGGAACTAAAGGTTCCTGGACTTGTTGGTGGAAAAGGGGTTTGTGACGTACTCCCTTTTTAAGCCCATTGTAAGCCAAAGATGCAGATGCATTCCTTGCAGCATGCGCTTGTTCACCGATGAGATCCGTGCAACCCTGGGTGGATGCATTCAATGTATTTTAAATGTTTGGATGGGGTTAAACTACGCACATGTGCACAAAACTGTGCAGGGCCACCCGAGGTTCATTGACTCTCACCCGACGAAGCCAGTACAAAGTTCATAAATAAAAAAGACCGATACGTACTTGATTTAAAAAAAAAAACAACTTAATATTTTGTTTTATCCACTAAAATTGATCAACCGCCATTGATGTTTTCGCCCCAGTGTGCATATTTTTTGAGTCAGGCAGAATTCCTTCCGTAAGGAATTGCTTGAACAAGATATAAAACCCAGAAAATGTAAAATGTGAAACAATCAGTTCAAATGTTAAACTGGGAAAAAACACGGAGTTCACCCCCACTATTGGTTATTCTTTGGCATTTATTTTCTGCACTGATTTCATTTGGCAAAAATAAATGTTCAGCAGACCTGCAAGTAAAAGGCAGTATTTAAAAATAAGGCGGCAATAACCTTGGACGCATTTCCCCAAACAACTTAATGTTGTGATGCACATTTTTAATGATAGAAAGTCGTTCTTTACAAAGCAAATGAGAGTAAGACGTGGACAAACCTGCTTTGAGTGGCACAACACGAGGCTGGTTGCAACCTTCACCCAGCAGTTGAAGATGTTGCTCGTTCTCTTCTTTTATTCCACAAAGTTCCTCTTTGTACTTGGGTGTCGTTCTTGCACACATTTTCAAATGATAATTCCAAAAAATGCGCACTTGATCTCTGCTTGGCGATGAGTCATGTGCCTCTTTTCGTTAGCGGCTAGCTAGCTAACAAGCTAAGCTAACTACGCCGAAAAGCATCAACGCGCGAAGATGAGGTTATCGGGACACAAAGACTTAATGAATTATGTCGTAGTCCTTTAGAGTAGCACCGGACATCCTTTGAGAAAATTACAGTCAGTTCCACACTAAATCAGAAGAATTTAGCGGTGGGATTTTTTGTTCCGGTGTGGACGGGTCGGTGGATGTGGTCGAGGACCTTCGGAAGCTGCGCGCTTGCTTATGACGTCATGATTTAAACACGTATTTTTCAAATTTATTTCTTTGCCTCTGTGTTTGCTTTTACCGCAGGCTCTTCTATTTTGATATATATTTCAAATAATATTATAATTCGGTTGTGATTTCTTTTTAACAAAATAACTAAGTTAACGCCACATTGGCGAGTCAGCTCTTACGTCACTTCCGCCTATGCCCCGAGAAGCCTTACCTGCTCCAGCAGTGGGAGGTTTCGTTTCTCCGACCGAACTTGCAACAATGCTGTGGTTCACTCGGGCTGCATGAATATAATGTCTGTGTGCCGTTATAGCGAGGAACACCTTTCTTCTATCAATGACTCTGCAGACGTGGCTGTTGTCAAAGCAGGTTTACTGATACTCAAAAGGGTAAAACTGTGAAAATCAGAAATGAAATACAATTACAAAATGTATAAACAAATTGTACATCACATTATGCTGTATATAAGCATCCTAGACACCATCTTAAGCACTCTAATGTTCGTGAGTAGCAAGCGACAAACAACACTGCTACGGGCCATTTGAAAATTACAGCCGGCAAATATACATCAAACCAAACAATTCCGCTTTTAAACACAAATGAATTATACGCACCGGCGATGCAACCTCGAAATAAAGACATGTGCGATCTCTCAGGACGGCAGAGAAACGTGCGTCGTCGTGCGTCGTTGTCGTCTATGTGCAATACGACACGTCACTTCCGCATTGTAAAAAAAAAAGGCACATTAGTTGTAGTTACCCGTAATTTCCTCTAGAGAGCATCAAAGGCATTTGAATATGTTCAAACAGTCTCAGAACACCGACACACAGAAACAAACACAACTTTTACTGCGTAACAGAACACTCCCCGTCTGGCGTGATATGACGCCACTAAATAACCTTATACATGTTAAGACGCAATCAACACAACAACTTCAGAGATAGGTCTAGTAAACACTTTAGTCCCATCTGTCTTAGCGACTTTAACCTCTACTGTCCGGACTTTACCATCTTTTGAAGGAAACACCTGTGTTATGAGTCCAAGAGGCCATTCGTTCCTAGGCATACGACTGTCCTTGAGCACAACTGTACTCCCTGGGGAAATGTTAGGTTGGGCAGACTGCCACTTACGGCGTGGCTGTAGTGTAGGCAAATACTCCCTCTTCCATTTGTCCCAAAAGGTGTTTGACAGGTGTTGGAGCTGGCGCCACTGACACTTGTAGAGGTCCGACACCGAAGTTGCCTGCTGGTGCTTGAAGAGAGGTTCCTTTCTGAGTGAGCAAGGTAGCCGGAGTCAGAATGAGTGGGTCACTCGGGTCAGCTGACACGGGAACAATGGGCCTTGCGTTTATAATGGCTGACACCTCTGCCATAAAGGTGACAAGAACCTCGTGAGTGAGTTTAGTGTTCTTGAGTTGGAAGAACATAGTGTCCAATATTCTCCGCGCAAGACCGATCATCCTTTCCCACGACCCACCAAAATGGGAAGCATGAGGTGGATTAAAGATCCATGTACAGTCTTGTTCTTTCAAGTAAGCTTGTACAGTTGCATTGTCCATGTTCAAGGGGATTTTGAGTTCTTTGCATGCACTGACAAAGTTTGTGCCCCGATCAGAGCGAATGGTTTTTACAGATCCTCTAATAGCCAAAAACCGTCGAAGTGCATTTACAAAACTTGCTGTGTCTAGTGACTCCACCACTTCAATGTGGACTGCTCTTATACTTAAGCATGTGAATATGACGGCCCACCTTTTGTTTTGGATAAGGTGTCCTCGGGTTCTCGTCTTAGAAACAAACCATGGGCCAAACACATCTAAGCCCACGTTTGTGAATGGAGGGTCAGTTGAGATACGGTCTGGAGGGAGGTTAGCCATTTTCTGTGTACTTAGAGGAGCTCTGAGGTGTTTGCAAGTGACACAATGGAAGATGATTGTGCTGACCTTCCTCTTGCCTCCAACAATCCACCATCCTGCAGCACGTACCGCTCCTTCTGTGAACAAACGACCTTGGTGACGAGGTTGTTCATGGTAGTGTCTAATGAGAAGCGTTGAAATATGATGGTGACCAGGAATGATGATGGGGTTCTTTTCGTTTCCGTTGATGCTTGCGTTAGTAATGCGACCGCCTACACGGAGGAGTCCATTTGTATCCAAGCAGGGATCCAAGTTCTTTAAAGGACTGGTTTTAGAAAGTTTGTCTCGTCTATGTATACACTTGATCTCTTCTGCATACATGTCCTGTTGCACTGCTCGGATGGCAACATTTTGGGCTTGATTAAGCTCAGTTAGAGTGGGCCCTGTTTTACAGTAGTGCCAGCCACGGCACTGTTTAGGCCCACAAGAGGATGAGTTGAAATTGTGACTTATGTGCAAGAGACGAGCGAGTGCACGAATGAGAGATTTCCAAGTGGAAAACTTTGAAAACCTGTGAGAGCCAAGTTGTTTAGTGCTGGCAATGGTTTTAAGTGTGGACACTTTAGGTCTGACTTCTACATCAGTGTTAGGCTCAACAAGGTCATGAGTGTCATTATCAGGTTTTTGACTCTGGAACAGAATGTCTGAGCCAGTGAGCCAGTTAGTAAGAGGCAGTTGATACACAGCAACTGGACGAGTAGCGTGATCTGCGGGGTTCTGACTACTGACTATGTAACGCCACTGACTTGGCTGGGATGACCTGCGGATTCTGTTGACACGGTTGCTAACATAGACATAAAATCTACGTCTCTCATTGTAAATATAACCCAAGACAACTTTACTGTCCGAGTAAAATGTAGTGTTGTCTAACTCAAGGTCAAGTTCATCTGAAATTAGATCTGCGAGCTGTACTGCTAACACAGCAGCACTAAGTTCCATTCTTGGTATGGTCCGATCTGGGCGTGGTGCTAACTTTGATTTGCCCATAACAAAGCCAACATGACAGTCTCCCTGAGCATCTGTAACTTTTAGATAGGCTACTGCTGCAATTGCCATGGTAGATGCGTCGGAGAAAACACACAGCTCATTTTTTAGAGCACTAGAGGGGGAAACGTCTGTATACACTCTTGGGATAGACAGTTCTGCCAACTGTTTAAGTGAGTCTTTCCAAAGTGACCAAATTTCTTCCATTTCCGGCGGCAGTGGAGCATCCCAATCGCCATTTTCAACAGTGAGCTCACAGAGGATGTACTTTCCCTGAATAGTGACTGGCGCTACGAAGCCTAATGGATCATAAAGGCTGTTTATTGTTGATAAAACTCCACGCCTTGTAAAGGGCTTAGTCTCATCTGATGTTCTGAGGGTAAAACAATCCCTCTTAATGTCCCAAAGAATGCTTAGGCTGCGCTGCATGGGAACAGAGTCGGCTTCAAAGTCTAAGTCTTTCAGATCTTTCGCATGGTCTTGAGATGGGAAAGCTTCCAAAACTTCCTTTCTGTTTGTTGCAATTTTAATCAATCTTAGGTTCGATTTTGCAAGTGTGTCACGGGTTCTTTGTAAAAGTGACACAGCCTCTTCTACAGTTGGTAGGGATTTGAGCCCGTCGTCCACGTAAAAGTCGCGAGTGATGAACTGTCTAACGTCTGGATCGCACTCTGGCTCACACTGTAGGACAGACTGGTGTAAGCCGTAAATGGCGACTGCTGGAGAAGGTGTGTTCCCAAAGACATGAACGGTCATTCGATACTCTGTAATGTCTTTCGACAGATCATTGTCGCGGAACCACAAAAAGCGCAAGTAGTTCTTGTCTTCCTCTCGAACTCTGAAGCAGTAAAACATTTGTTCAATGTCCGCTGTAAATGCAACTCTTTCCCTTCTGAAGCGCATCAATACTCCCAGCAGTGAGTTGTTAAGGTCTGGTCCTGTTAACAACACGTCGTTTAATGACACACCTTCATGCTTGGCGGTGACATAAGGCAGGTGAGTGCTTGTGATCGGTTGTTGGGCAGTTTCGGACGTGATGACTTGAACGGCAATGGAGCAGTCCAGTTGCTGTCTTTGTCCTTTGCTAGGCCTTCCTCCATCGTTTTTAGAAAGGCTTTGTCTTGAATGGAGTGTGAGATGTGGTTGTCAAACCTTGTTTGTCTGAAGACGTTGCATCCTAAATGGTCGGGTTCACATGCCGTGCTGTATTCAAGCTGGCTGTTAAAGGGAACTTGTAAGTCACAATGCTTCTCTTTTACATGGTACACGTTTGGACATGGCTCAAACATTGTCGGGCGGCCTTTTTCTGTCGCACTAGTAAAGAGAGTCTTCACTGCCAATGTTTTGTGCACGCCTCCCAGACACACTTTTCCTACTATGACCCATCCAAGATCTAATTTTTGTGCATAGGGTGCGTTGTGAGGGCCACTTATCTGTTTGCGGACTTTGTGTACTCTTACTACGTCCCGTCCAAGGAGCATTAGAATTTGTGCATTGGAGTCTAGTTCGGGAATGAGATGGGCCACAGATTTTAGGTGACTGTGATGCTTTGCTGCATTTGGAGTTGGTATTTCATCCCTATCATTCGGGATATCTTTGCATTCGATGAGGCTTGGGAGTGGGATGTGGACTGTACCATCTAAAGCCTCCACTACATAGCCAGTGGCTCTCCTACCCATTGTGTCTTTGACACCTGAGCAGGTACGTAGTGAGTAGGGAGAGCTTGGACCCAAATCATTGAACAACTCAAAAATCTCTGAGCGAACTAATGATCTATTACTTTGTTCATCGTGAATGGCATAAAGCCGTACTGCTTTGCTAGGACAGCCTGCAGGGTACACTTTCACATGGCAGATTTTAGAGCATGATCTACCTGACTGGCTCTAACCACAAACCTGAGTGCATTTGGAGGCTATCACGTCAGGCTCTGCGGAAGTTGACTCTGTGGCAACCGGCTCCCCGCCATGCTCTGACGCCGTTTCAGCCTCTTTCTGCCATGGAGCTGGGCTTGGGTGAAGAGCAGCACAATGTTTATTGCTATTGCACTCAGAACATTGTACTTGCACCATACAGTCTTTAGCCATATGCTTGGAAGAGTTGCAGCATTTGTAGCAGATGTGGTTCTCCTTCAGGAACGTTTTTCTCTCATGTAGTGGCTTCATCCGAAATGTTCTACATTTGCTTAGAGGATGATTCTTTCTGTGGAGAGGACAAAGTTTATCATTGGCCATTCTCCTGTCTGCGTTTGCTTGTGTGTCTGAGTCAGAGCCTGGTACTACTTCGGTTTTGTGCACGGATATTTCCCTTTGTTTATATGCTCTCCCAGGTGCCTTTTCTGTCTTGAGAGGAGAATCAGAAGGAGAAGCAAACTGAAAGCTTGGGTCGTTTCTAGCATTTGCTTCTTGTGTCACAAAGTCTTCAAAAATGTTAAATGGTGGGTAATGAACACGATATTTGGTTTTGTAGTTGGCCCCAACTGATATCCACCTTTCCTGCAAGTTAAATGTAAGCTTTTGAACAAGGGGATTTACTCCTCTGGCCGTGTCCAGGAATGAGAGGCCCGGAAGGTCTCCTTCATCTTTTGCGCATTGCATTTCCATCAGCAAATCGCTATATTTTCTTAGCTTGACAGTGTCTTTGTTTGTGATTTTGGAGAACGTGTCCATCCTTTTGAATAGTGCGTCCTCAATTGCTTCTGCTGAGCCATAACATTGCTCTAGCCTATTCCAAATCATTGCTAAGCCAGCAGCAGGATTGTTTATGTATATGGCTCTGATTCACTCAGCGTGCTCAGCAGATTCTTTACCAAGCCACTTTAACATCAAGTCCATCTCTTCACTTGCAGTTAATTCCAATCCTCTGATAGCGTTATTGAATGAGCGTTTCCATGCTCTGAAACTTTGAGGCTTATCATTAAACTGGAGCAGTCCTGTGGCCACAATTTCTCTACGGGCAAAATACCTAACAAAGTCATTTACATAAACACCATTATTATCTATGTGCTGTTGGTAAGGTGTAGCATTATGATGAGAAGATGCTGACACCTGGTGGGACCAACTGGTATTGTCAGGTTCGGCAGGATGACTGAAGTTATTTGTTGCATTGTGCTGAGAAAAGCTGCAATTCGGGAAAGACTGAATTTGAGGAAAATATGTCTTGTCGCTCTCTTTGTCGACTTGCACACTATGTTTTTGACTACAAGGTCGTGGAGTCTCACTGTTTTGTGGTGGCTCTGAAACATTTTTTATGAATGCGGCTTGGGTCAAGACACTGTTTTGTACGATCTGCTGTTTCGGAAGGAGATAGATTACTTCGTCCATCTAATTGAGAGGAAGCTGCTGCCTCTAAGACCTCTGCTTCAGCTATGGCTGAAGCTACATCTCGCTCTTGTTGCAGTAACTCAATAGACGCTTCCAGTTTAGCTTTTTCTAGTCTTCAAGTCACTTCTTTCTCTGCAAAGCTGAAACGAGCCTTTGCTGCTTCAGCTTTTGCTCTTGCCTTGGCTGCAGCAGAATCAGTTGAACTCGTCCCTGAACGAGTCTTGAAGGTAGCTGATTTGTCGGATGGCGCCTTCTCCATCTGCTTCTGGTCGGCCATAGTTGCTTGCGTTGACCAAGTGACGAATGCTGGAACACTGCTGTATGCCTTGCTGCTCGAGGCGTAGTAGTGGTCAGCGTAGATTCACTTTAGTCGTGTGGATGACCGCCGGGTCCAGCCTAGATGCCGTCGGACCAGTGTGGATGTCGCCGCGTCAACGTGGATGTCGCCACGTCAGCGTGGATGCCGCCGTTTTACTGTGCCGTTATAGCGAGGAACACCTTTCTTATATCAATGACTCTGCAGACGTGGCTGTTGTCAAAGCAGGTTTACTGGTAATCAAAAGGGTAAAACTGTGAAAATCAGAAATGAAATACAATTACAAAATGTATAAACAAATTGTACATCACATTATGCTGTATATAAGCATCCTAGACGCCATCTTAACCACTCTCATGTTCGTGAGTAGCAAGCTACAAACAACACTGCTAACGGGCCATTTGAAAATTACAGCCGGCAAATATACATCAAACCCAACAAATCCGCTTTTAAACACGAATTATACGCACCGGCGATGCAACCTCGAAATAAAGATATGTGCGATCTCTCAGGACGGCAGAGAAACGTGCGTCGTCGTGCGTCGTTGTCGTCTACTTGCAATACTGCACGTTACTTCCGCATTGTAAAAAAAAAAGGCACATTAGTTGTAGTTACCCGTAATTTCCTCTAGAGAGCACCAAATGCATTTGAATATTTTCAAACAGTCTCAGAACACCGACACACAGAAACAAACACAACTTTTACTGCGTAACAGAACAGTTACTAATCATTGAATCCATGTTATCTCTACTTCATCAATCCTTTTAGCACAATTCCAACCACTTTTATCACTCTTTCTGACATTTTGACACACAGACAGACACACAAACGTATACACGGGCCCACAAACCACACTGAACAGCTACAAACGAGAAGCTAACCGACATTTTTCTTTTATTTCAAATTCGGAAAGTGGACAGTTAATTTCCTTCGTCAATTTTGCCGCCATTTCTGACGGTCTTAATTATTATGGTGTCTAGTTATGGTTCCTCAGTGTTGAGAAAAATTCAAATTGCCTGACTTTGGGTTGAATACCAAGCTTCTACTCCCAAGTTGGAGCGGGTATTCCTGGGTGTTTTTACTCACAACCCTCGGTCAGTTTTAGATTTCTCAAACGTTGGACATTCATACAATACACATTCACACTCACAGATGGATCAGTTCTCTGTTCGTGAAAATAGATAAACTATTTTCGTCTTCTAGAAATAACAAAAGCTATTTCTATACTATCTCTTCCAAAATAGCAAAGTTAAGTCTGTATCTTCTACCAGAAAATAACTAAGCTAAAATGTACTATCTCTTCGGGTAAAGGGAATCCCTGAAACCCTACTATCTTCTTCAAAAACCCGAAAACTCAAGTTTGTACACTGGGGTTCACCCCAGTGGACGAGAGGGTAGCCTCCCTCCGCCTCAAGGTGGGGGGACGGGTGCTGACTGTTGTTTGCGCTTAGGCACCAAACAGCAGTTCAGAGTACCCACCCTTTTTGGAGTCTTTGGAGGGTGTGCTGGAGAGCGTTCCCCCTGGAGACTCCCTCGTTCTGCTGGGGGACTTCAATGCTCATGTGGGTAATGACAGTGAGACCTGGAAGGGTGTGATTGGGAGGAATGGCTCCCCCAATCTGAACCCGAGCGGTGTTCTGTTACTAGACTTCTGTGCTCGTCATGAATTGTCGATAACAAACACCATGTTCAAACATAAGGGTGTCCATATGTGCACTTGGCACCAGGACACCCTAGAACGCAGTTCGATGATCGACTTTGAAGTCGTGTCATTGGATTTGCGGCCGCATGTTTTGGACCCTCGGGTGAAGAGGGGGGCGGAGCTGTCAACTGATCACCACCTAGTGGTGGGTTGGCTCCGATGGTGGGGGAAGATGCCGGTCCGACCCGGCAGACCCAAACGTATTGTGAGGGTCCGCTGGGAACGCTTGAGAGAATCCCCTGTCATAAAGAGTTTCAACTCCCACCTCCGACAGAACTTTGCCCACGTACCGGGTGAGGCAGAGGACATTGAGTCTGAGTGGACCATATTTCGTGCCTCCATTGTTGAGGCAGCCGATCGAAGCTGTGGACGTAAGGTGGTCAGTGCCTGTCATGGCGGCAACTTCCGAACCTGCTGGTGGACACCGGCGGTAAGGGATGCTGTCAGGCTGAAGAAAGAGTCCTATCGGGCCTTTCTGGCCTGTGGACTCCGGAGGCAGCTGACAGGTGCCGACTGGCCAAGCGGAATACGGCTTCGGTGGTTGCCGAAGCAAAAACTTGGGCGTGGGAGGAGTTAGGTGAGGACATGTAAAACGACTTCCAGAAGAAATTCTGGTCCATCATCCGTCGTCTCAGGAGAGGGAAGCAGTGCACCATCAACACTATTTATAGGGGAGATGGGGTGCTGCTGACCTCGACTCAGGACGTTGTGAGGGAGAATAGTTCGAAGACCTCCTTAACTCTACCGACACACCTTCCTTTGAGGAAGCAGAGCCTGAAGACTCCATGGTGGACTCACCTATCTCGGGGGCTGATGTAACCGAGGTGGTTAACAAGCTCCTCGGTGGCAAGGCCCCGGGGGTGAATGAGATCCGCCCCGGAGTTACTTAGGGCTCTGGATGTTGTGGGGCTGTCATGGTTGACACGCCTTTACGACATTGCGTGGACATCGGGGACAGTGCCTCTGGATTGGCAGACTGGGGTGGTGGTCCCCCTTTTTAAGAAGGGGGACTGGAGGGTGTGTTCCAATTATAGAGGAATCACACTTCTCAGCCTCCCTGGTAAGGTCCACTCAGGGGTACTGGAGAAGAGGGTCCGTCGGGAGGTTGAATCTCAGATCCAAGAGAAGCAGTGCGGTTTTCGTCCTGGCCGTCGAACAGTGGACCAGCTATACACTCTCTACAGGGTCCTTGAGGGTTCATGGGAGTTCGCCCAGCCAGTCTACATGTGTTTTGTGGACTTGGAGAAGGCGTTCAACCGTGTCCCACGGGGAGTTCTGTGGAGCGTGCCCCAAGTGGAGGAGTTTAAGTATCTTGGGGTCTTGTTTACGAGTGAGGGGAGGACGGAGCGAGAGATCGACAGACGGATTGGTGCAGCCTCCGCTGTGATGCGGACGCTGTATCGGTCTGTCGTGGTGAAGAGGGAGCTGAGCCAAAAGGCGAAGCTCTCGATTTACCGGTCGATCTTCGTTCCTACCCTCACCTATGGTCACGAGCTGTGGGTCGCGACCGAAAGAACAAGATCTCGGATACAAGCGACCGAAATGAGTTTCCTCCGCAGGGTGTCTGGGCTCTCCCTTAGAGATAGGGTGAGAAGCTCGGCCATCCGGGAGGGACTCAGTGTCGAGCCGCTGTTCCTCCACGTAGAGAGGAGCCAGATGAGGTGGCTCTGACATTTGTTTAGGATGCCTCCTGGACAACTCCTTGGTGAGGTGTTCCGGGCATGTCCCACCGGCAGGAGGCCCAGGGGACGACCCAGGACACGCTGGAGAGACTACGTCTCCCGGCTGGCCTCGGAGCGCCTGGGCATCCCTCCAGCAGAGCTGGAAGATGTGGCTGGGGAGTGGGAAGTCTGGGCTTCCCTGCTGAAGCTGCTGCCCCCGCAACCCGATCCCGGATAAGCGGCGGATAATAGATGGATGGATGGATGGATGTTCGTTCTATTATGAAGCAAACACATGTACTACTGAAGTTATCTTACTCGCTATATTTTTAGTTTCTCTGTAACAATCACGTTATATACTTATTTTCCTGTCAATGTTGGTTCCAGTGTGAAAATGCTGGTAGACGTATTTGTAACTTACTTCATTTGTTCGATAAAAGACAACTTTCCGATGGCAAAGCATGATTCTCCTCTCAAGAACAAAATGTAAGTAAACTAAAAAGTTAAATAAAATTAAGAAAAGTTCAGGTTCCATTGTTCAAAATGAAATCTTAATACAAATATTCTTTTTGCGCCGATTATCCATTCATATAAATCCACTGTAAATGCGCCACATCGGCGTCGAACAGCGGAGCAACGTATGTGGGCATAATGTAAGTGTTGCGCCAAGCGGCATTGGCTCTGGGGCCGTCTCCACGGAAACGAATACCGATTTCAAGGCTGGATTCGAAGGCCGTACATGACAGCGTGAATTTGGACACCACGTGTGGTGGCGTCGCACCGAAAACGATAACACGCGGCCGAAATAGCAGCTTTCGGAGGTCCCATCCTGTTAATTTGGACACGGCCACAGTTTTACGCTTACGATGCAAACTGTACCTCAATTATTAACCAATCAGGAGTCGGACACTAGGGCTGATTCTGATTGGCTGTTTACTGTCCAATCGCATTTTACAACAGTACGACGTCCGGGAGGACTCAAAAACACAGTCGATAGAAGGGTCTTCTGCATTCTAACATGCTGCTCTTATTGCTTTTGTAATCATTCCAAAAAAATTTTGTTTTCAAATATCATTGTTTGAATTCAATAAAATTGCTCCGTGAGTTCTATATGCAAACCTTTTTTGTTTGTGTGTTTTATTTATTTATTTTAATAAGCATACGTCACCACTCAGAGTTGTGCATTGCATGTCATGACGAACAAAAATGCCCAGACACTATTTTTAACGGAACGTTTTGCTAGTCTTGATTTAGATCCTTTAGATTGAGATTACAACAATGTTTATTCAATTATTTTAACATGTAAAAAAAATATACAAATGTTTTTAAATACTTTTTATTTCAATCTTGAGTATTTGTCAAAATATTTGTTCAGTTAAATGTGCCAAAATATTTATTGAATTAATATAATATTTAAATTTCATTTCAAAATTAGGACTCTTCAATTTGTTCAATATTGAGTAAATGTTTCTATTTTATTATTAATTTAATTTACTCTGTATGTGGTTGCGAATTTTAAATTGAAATGTTTCACTTTTTTTATGATTTAAAAAATATTTTAGCGTTCGTTTAAGTACAGACGCTCCCCAACTTACGAACGGAATACGTTCCGAACGGTCGTTCGTGAGCTGAATTTGTTTGTAAGTTGCTTTAGCGCTATATTTTGTCTTATAATTTATGTTTAAGGCCTATATGAGTATATTGAAGGTTTATATAAGTATGTTTAAGGTTTGTATAAGTAACCTGTATTGGTTTGTACTGAAAAAAACATTTAATAAAATGGAGAGAATAGCTACAGTCCTGTACTACGAATGTTAGAGAGAGAGAGAAACACATGCACAGGAAGTACATCTACGTAACAAGATAAATAAAATGAAGTTTAACTTACTTTTGGAAGATGTACCCGATGCTTAAGGAGATGATGGAGGAAGAGGAGCATTTTATAACATGAAAGGGTCTTCGTCATCACCGCAATGGGCTTCAGAAGTTACTTCCTCCTCGTAACTTCAATGTAGGAAGAAGATGAGGGTTGATAAGTATCTTCCTTGGAGGATTTACTCGAAACTGGCTGAAAGAAGCGCTCTAACGACGATTGCAGAGTATTCTTCTTCATTTTTTTCATCAGGAAGGTGGATGCTTGGTGAGCTCTCACAGCGTCAAGCATCGGTATTAGCGGCGGAAAGAAGCACTACTCGGAAAAAGGCGCGCAATACAAAAGCTAACTTACAGCACCTCTTTCCGAACATTTTTTGACATACGCGCAGATATGTTTGTATGTACCGTTGCTCGTAACACGGATGTTCGTATGTAGGGGAGCGTCTGTACTTAAATATTTCATTTCATTTCAGTCTTCAGACGCGCAGCAACAGCAGCCTAACTACAGGAACCACCTTCACGAGGTGTTGGGCCCAACGAAGAGGTCCTGGCAACAACGAGATACAATTGGCCCGAATTATCTCGTTGCTCAACAACAACAACAGCAGCAACAAATTGCGTGATGCGGATCATCTCCTTCGGGGTGACAAATAAACGCTGACTCCAGTCGCCATCAGATTGCCAACTGCTGACATTCCAAAACCTTTGAGAGAAACTGAGACGATTTGCGTTTCTCTTTCCTCTTCTTTTTATAGTACAACTTCTTATGTTTTTCACCTTTTCTTAGAGCAATGAAGGCCAGTTGAGCAAGTAGAACAAGTCATTTTATTGATGATTGTGGAAGGCAGCAATTTCATAAGCACCGTTTCTTCTCACACCTTTTCCATTAAGTCCGATTAAAAAGACAACTGAAAAGCATAATGTTCACAAATGTTATTCCAGGCAAAGGCAATTTATTTTATTTACATGTTTGATGTAAACACCAAAACAAATCATCATCACTCAGACACATTGGTTCTTCTGGCACTGATCACATTGGCTTAAAGTCAATAAAAAAGCTTTGCAAAATTCAATTTATCATATATTCAAAATCAAAATTTACATCTTACCACAAAGAGTCAGTTCCTTCTGTTTTTTGTTTTCTTTTTTTTAAGCTTCAAGGATCGCTGCTATTCTCACCAGCACAATTGTGACTCTCCGCATGCTGTTTAGTGGAGAATTTTTTAGCACAAACGCTGCATCTGAATGGCTTGTCTCCATTGTGCGTTCTTGTGTGATATGTTAAAGTTGACTTATCAGAGAAGCTTTTACCACAAACTGAGCAGGAAAAAGGTTTTTCTCCTGTGTGTGTTCTTGTGTGTCTTTTTAAACTTGACTTTTGAGAGAAACTCTTGCCACAAACTGAGCAGGAAAAGGGTTTTTCTCCACTATGTGTTGTTGTGTGTTTAACTACATTTGACTTGAAAGAAAATCTTTCCCCACAAACTGAGCAGGAAAAAGGCTTTTCTCCACTGTGAGTTCTTGTGTGACTTTTTAAACTTGACTTTTGAGAGAAACTCTTGCCACAAACTGAGCAGGAAAAGGGTTTTTCACCACTGTGTATTCTTGTATGTTCTGTTAAATGTGCCTTTAGAGAGAACATTTTACCACAAACTGAGCAGGAAAAGGGGTTTTCACCACTGTGTGTTTTTGTGTGACATGTTAAAATTGATTTTACAGAAAAGCTTTTGCCACAAACTGAGCAGGAAAAAGGTTTTTCTCCAGTGTGTGTTCTTGTGTGCCTTTTCAAACTTGACTTTTGAAAGAAGCTTTTGCCACAAACTGAGCAGGAAAAAGGCTTCTCTCCACTGTGTGTTCTTGTGTGTTCTGTTAAATGTGCCTTTTGAGAGAAACTTTTGCCACAAACTGAGCAGGAAAAGGGTTTTTCTCCACTATGTGTTCTTGTGTGCCGTTTGAAATCTGACTTAAAAGAGAAACTCTTGCCACAAACTGAGCAAGAAAGAGGTTTTTCTTTACCGTGGGTTCTTGTGTGCGGTTTTAAAGACAACTTTGAAGTTAAGGAGTCAGTGTGACATGCCCTTTCACCTTCGGCTTGCCCATTGTCAACCTCATCATCATCATCGACATGAGCGTCTGATAATGTGTCCTCATTATGTGCTTGTGATGGCCCCCAGTGGTCTTCATCAACTTCTGTTGTCACGTGATGGCTTGAGCCGCTGCCTGTAGGCTCCGCCCCTCTGTTGTCCTCACTTTCATCCTTGTTTTCATCTTCAGTCTTTATCGGGACACCGTTCACTGGTGACTTGTTGATCTCCTCCTCCTCCTCCTCCTTTTTGATGTGAGTCCAGTCTGGCTCCTCTTTCACAGAGCAGAGATCATTTTGTCTGACGTCTGCAGAACACAAAAAGACAAATTTGGTTTGGTCAAGTCAAAGCTCATGTGGCGACTGTCTTATTTTCTACCGTGCTACCTTGACTTGTGCCTGCCGCACACGGAGCAATCGTGCGACCCCAACTTGGACCGGACCATGGGGGCATTTCACAAAATTACGTCCTACGATGTAAACCTCCCTTTCGCAGCACAACAACAGTGATAAACGAGCAATTAAAAAGGAACCACTTGGTGGCTGATGCCCGATTTAATTCCTGACATGGTCACAGACGTTTCTGGAAGCGAGCTCAAGTTAGCACACACAGGCTATTGTGTGTGTCTGATGGAACACCTGTTGTGGGACCCTAACATATTGATGCAGACCACTGGGGGCCATCGCAACATAATGTCATTGATAGAATAGGAATCGTTCAAGTGAAATATGTTTCCAAGTATTTCATTTTGCATTTAGAGATAGAGATTTAGAGATTCATCATGGGTACCGTATTTTCACAACCATAAATCCTAAATCTTCCCAAAAACAAACGAGGCGCCTTGTAATGCAACACGCCTATTATATAGACTGAGCAACTCGCCCGACCATTGGGCATGTTCCCCTTGAGGTATTTCAGCGTGCATGTTAGCACACCCTGCCGGCCAAAGTCTGAGACATCTTTGCTTCGAATTGACTGTGACATAGATGGTGCAGGAGAAAGCTGGACAAAATGGCAGCTGTCCACGATGTTGTAGTCTGTCTTATGATTCATGTTCTTGCAAGCAAGAAACATCACAGGTTAAGACAACAGACTGCAAAAATATAAAATAATAAATATAAACACACTGCCCAAAGCACACCACTCATCTTTCTTACCAGCCATCTGATAGGCTGAGGCTCCCAGAATGCATCAGCACTGTTTTTGTGTTGTTTATTTGGGATATGAATGGCATGAGAGAAACTTGTTTTGGGTTATTTTTATTTCTTTGCTTCATTGTTTGCTTGTAAGCTGTTCAGAGATATTTTTGGTTTTGATTAGAAACCGTGACTCGAAGGTGACCAGTGAAATCCCCCCCCAAACATTGTCGATTAGATGTGTTGCCATGACATCTCTCATTGGTTTGAGGAGCCGCTACTGGCAGCAATCCCTTATTTGTATCTATTCTGGACCCAGAAATTAGAAGAGATGTGACGTCAGCGACAAGTGGGGAAGCATTTATTTTTAACACGGGGCGCCATTTTGAACAGACACACGTCAATGAAGAAGGCTTTATTTTCTTTCATAATGCATCCTCCTTGATTTAGCTAATTTTGGCACAATCTGTGAGTAATATATATAATTAAGCACATTTTTATGCAGTATGTTTATTAGTTCAGTTTCAGTTTATTTTACAAGCTTTTTTGCTACATTTAAGCTGCCAGTATTTTGTGTTTCCTTTTGTTGTGGTTGGTCTCTTGAAATATAATTTCATCCAATAACAGTCAAGGTTAGCACAAGTTTTGTGTGTTTGCATATACATCCATCAATACATACACATATATACATGGATATATATTTCGATCTGTTTACTTATCCACATTTTCTTTGTCATTCTCTGTATTTGTTTGCAGTTTCACAAAAAGGACTTCCATAAAAACGTGAAATAAGACTCTCCCCTTTGTTGGAAAAATGTTTAGCTCGCTGTCTAATATTTTCAGTTCCACACATGGTCAGGGCAGAAGAGGATCAGTGCTGGCATCCGCGAGCTAGCATCCGCGAGCTAGCATGCGCGAGCTAGCATGCGCGATGTATTTTAAATGTTTGGATGAGGTGAACTACGCAGATGTGCACAAAACTGTGCAGGGTCACTCGAGGTTCATTGACTCTCACCCGACGACGCCAGTACAAAGTTCATAAATAAATAAGACCAATACGTACTTGATTTTAAAAAAAACTAAATAATTTGTGTTTTATCCACTAAAATTGATGAACAGCCATTGATGTTTTCGCCGCAGTGTGCACAGTTTTTAGAGTCAGGTAGAATTCCTTCCGTAAGAAATTGCTTGAACAAAATATAAAAACCAGAAAATGTAAAATGTTAAATAATCAGTTCAAATTTTATACTGGGAAAAACATGGAGTTCACCCCCCACTATTGGTTATTCTTTGGCAAACATTTTCTGCACGGATTACATTTCACATAAACAATTGTTCAGCAGACCGGCAAGTAAAAGGCAATATTTAAAAATAAAACGTTAATAAGCTTGAACGATTTCCCCAAACAACTTAATGTTGTGATGCATATTTTTAACGATAGAAAGTCGTTCTATACAAAGCAAATGAGAGTTAGACGTGTACAAACCTGCTTTGAGTGGCACAACACGAGGCTGCTTGCTAACTTCGTCCAGCAGTTGAAGATGTTGCTCGTTCTCTTCTTTTATTCCACAAAGTTCCTCTTTGTACTTGGGTGTCGTTCTTGCACACATTTTCAAACGCCAATCTTAACAAATCCGCACGAGATCTCCGCTAGGCGATAACTCGTGTGCTTCTATTTGTGAGACGAAACGAATGAAAGATGGCGCCGTTTTTTTAAAGTAGCGCTGAATGGATTTCCTGCGTGAAAACTACAGTCTGTTCCACACGAAAGCGGAAGAATAGGACACACCCCGCTGTGATATGATTGGCTGCTGGCTCTGTGGAGCACTGTCACCAACTCACCGAAAGATGTCGCCATTTACGATGCAAATCATTGTTATCTTTTCAACATATGAAAAAGTTAAGATTTAAACCACATGCACATGAACAAACATTTTAGTTCCCAACCATGAACTTGACAGATGTATTGAATTTAACTCTTGTTGCCGGTTTTGTTATCTGCCACCATGTTGTCTGTTGGACTGTATTCCAAATCTATTTTCCTAATATGAACAGTTGACGTGATAAAGTGATACTTTATGTCAACAAGTTTGCGCCTTTGCCTTTTTGCAGGGTTTTTCGCTAGTGCAAAAGTGCCTTGATTGTCCTCAAAAACAATAGGTCGCTCTTTATATTTTGCATGGGATATTTTTTATAATCCCAAGGGGATATTTCACATGGATTGAGCTGTTAAGTAACTAAAAAAGTAAAAGAAAAAAATAAATAAGATTGTTTAAGAATATGCAAGAAAGAAATATGTCTGGTCAAAATTTCATGTTGTGGTTTGACAAATGTTGATCAATTGTATTTTTCATGAGGGATTTGTTTGTTGTTTCCCATTTAATTGCACGTCAATATTTAAGGATTTTTTCTTTCACTATTCTTTACCTCTTTCAGTATTTAATTCGATTTTCATGGAATTATTTAAGATTAGTATGTAATACTACAATATATATTCAATTTTTTTAAAACTTAAAAATTCTTTAAATATTTTTAAATTCTTTTTCTTTCAATCTTGAATATTTGTCAACATATTTCTTCATTTAAATATGTGTGCAAATATTTTATTTATTTATGGAATGAAATAATACTTAAAATTTGATTCATTATCATTCAAAATTCGTTCAATATTGAGTACAAGTTTTTTTTAATTTAATTAACTCAGTATGTGGTTGTGAATTTTAAATTGAAATATGTCACTGTTTTAGTATGTAAATGTTAGTGTTTATTTAGGAACTTAAATATTTCATTATTCGTTTCAGTATTCATTAAACTACGGTGATTCACTTTTGCAAATCAGACGAGCAGCAACGAACTGCGTGATGCGGATCCTCTCCTCCGAGGTGACAAAAAAAAAAAACGCTGACGCCAGTCGCCATCAGGTTGCCAATTCCTTGTAACTGTCAATGTGACTGATTTGACCGTTGTGGAAATTTGTTAATTTTTATGAATACAAAATAGATTAAAATTCATTTAGTTCAAATCTAAATATATAGCATGGCAAATATAAGATAAGAGATGTGAACAAATTATATACTCTTGACATTCCAAAATCTTTGAGAGAACCTGAGACTACTTGCATTTATCTTTCTTGTTCTTCTTATAGTTCAACTTCAAGTTCTGTTTTTCACCTTTTCACAGCAAAATGAAGGCCAGTTGAGCAAGTGGAACAAGTGATTTTATTGATGATTGTGGAAGGCACCGATTTCATAAGCACCGTTTTTTCTCACACCTTTTCCATTTCATTAGGTACAATTAAAAAGACAACATTGGCTTAATGTATTTAAAAGAGCTTTGCAAAATTCAATATATCATATTTTATTCAAAATCACATTTACATCTTACCACAAAGACTCAGTTCCTTCAGTTTTTTTAAGCTTCAAGGATCGCTGCAATTTTCACCAGCACAATTGTGTCTCTCAGCACACTTTTTAGAAAAGATTTTTTTTAGCACAAATGCTGCAACTGAATGGCTTTTCTCCACTGTGTGTTCTTGTGTGGCTTTGTAAATGCGACTTTTGAGAGAAACTCTGGGCACAAACTGAGCAGGAAAAAGGTTTTTCTCCACTGTGCGTTCTTGTGTGGATCCATAAATGTGACTTTTCAGAGAAGCTTTTACCGCAAACCGAGCAGGAAAAAGGTTTTTCTCCAGTGTGTGTTCTTGTGTGGCTTGTTTAAGTGCGACTTTTGAGAGAAGCTTTTACCACAAACTGAGCAAGAAAAGGTTTTTTCTCCACTGTGAGTTCTTGTGTGCCTTCTTAAATTTGACTTTTCAGAGAAGCATTTTCCACAAATTGAGCAGGAAAAGGGCTTTTCTCCACTGTGTGTTCTTGTGTGGCTTGTTAAATGCGACTTTTGGGAGAAGCTTTTGCAACAAACTGAGCAAGTAAGAGGCTCTGCAGTGTGTGTTTTTGTATGTTCTGTTAATCGTGATTTTATAGAAAAGCTTTTACCACAAACTGAGCAAGAAAAAGGTTTTTCTCCACTATGTGTTGTTGTGTGTTTTCTTAAATTAGACTTTCCAGAGAAGCTTTTGCCACAAACTGAGCAGGAAAAGGGTTTTTCTCCAGTGTGTGTTCTTGTGTGCCTTCTTAAATTTGACTTTTCAGAGAAGCATTTTCCACAAATTGAGCAGGAAAAAGGTTTTTCTCCACTGTGTGTTCTTGTGTGGCTTGTTAAATGCGACTTTTGGGAGAAGTTTTTTCCACAAACTGAGCAAGAAAATATTTTTTCTCCACTGTGTTTTCTTGTGTGTGGTTTTAAGGACAGCTTTGAAGTTAATGAGTCAGTGTGACATGCCCTTTCACCTTTAGCTTGCCCATCATCATCATCATCATCATCGTCGTCATGAGCGTCTGATAATGTGTCCTCATTATGTGCTTCTGATGGTCCCCAGCGGTCTTCATCAACTTCTGTTGTCACGTGATGACTTGAGCTGCTGCTTGTAGGCTCCGCCCCTCTGTTGTCCTCACGCTCACCCTTGTTTTCCTCTTCAGTCTTTATTGGGAGAACGTTCACTGGTGACTTGTTGATCTCCTCCTCCTCCTCCTTTTTGATGTGAGTCCAGTCTGGCTCCTCTTTCACAGAACGGAGACAGTTTTCACTGACGTCTGCAGGACACAAAAAGACAAATTTGGTTTGGACAAGTCAAAGCTCATGCGGCGACTGTCTTATTTTCTCCCGTGGTACCTTGACTTGTGCCTGCCGCATACGGAGCAATGCGTGCGACCCCGATTTGGACCGGACCATGGGGACATTTCACAAAATTACGTCCTACGATGTAAACCTCCCTTTTGATGCCCGATTTCATTCCTGACATGGTCACAGACGTTTCTGGAATATGTATTCAAATTCAACTAAGATACACCATAATATTTTTTTTTTAATTTATTTCAATGTATATTTAAGATTGCTTATTTAATACTACAATATTTATTCAATTATTTTAATATGTGAAATTATATCAATATTAATTTAAACCTTTTTATTTCACTCTTGAATATTTCTTAACATATTTGTTCATTTGAATTTGGATGCAATTTAAATTATTCCATCCATCCAGCCATTTTCTGCCGCTCATCCGGGGTCGGCTTATTGGATTAATTTAATATGTAGGTATTTTTATATTTCAATACTTATTTCAAGATCAGGACTCTTCTCAATTAGTTCAATATTTATAAAATGTTTCTATATTTATCATTAATTGAATTAAGTCTGTAAGTGGTTGCCAATTTTAATATTACCCTATACAGTGGAACCTCGGTTCTCGACCATAATCCGTTCCTGAACCCTGTTCGAAAAGCGAATTGTTCAAACACCGAAACCATTCCTTTGCTGCTTGCACTGACTTTCTTTGGAGGCATGATTAGGGGCTAAAACACTTCGTACACCTATATAAAATGCGAGAGCAAAACGCAGCACGTCCGCACGCGACAACAGTTTGTCATAAAGAGAGCAAGAGAGCGATCTACACCCATACGCCGCTCAGCCCCCACCCTCGCGTGCGCACTCACGCGTCGTACCGGCGTTCGAACTCCGATGTTTGTTCGAACTGCGAAGCAAGAATTTCTCTTTTTTTTTGCACGAACTCCGATTTGTTCGACCTCAGAGTCGTTCGAGAACCGAGGTTCCACTGTATCATTATAAAAATAACCCAATATATAAAAAATATAATATAGCATGAACAAAAATATTTGGTATATTTGACATAATGATAGTTTTTCCGAAGTGAGATTCTGCTTAGCAACAAACCCCAAACACTTGATAGAGCTCAACCTAGAAAGTGGTTTTAGCCAGTCAGAAATTTATTCAGAAAGCGAAATATTAAATGTATGTGAGGGGATATTTGAAGAGTTTGAGTTTTGTTCAATGGACCATACATATACGAGCCAGCCTAACACAGCGAGAAAACCAGCGCTGACTCCAGTCGCTATCAGGTTGCCAACTCCTGACATACCAAAACCTTTGAGAGAAACTTTTTCCGTAAACAGAGCTGGAAAAAAAATTTTCTCCACTGTGTATTGTTGTGTGTTTTATTAAGTATGACTTTACAGAAAAGCTTTTGTCACAAACTGAGCAGGAAATTTCCCTTTTCAGAGAAGCATTTTCCACAAACCGAGCAAGAAAATGTTTTTTCTCCACTGTGTGTTCTTGTGTGCGGTTTTAAAGACAACTTTGAAGTTAATGAGTCAGTGTGACATGCCCTTTCACCTTTAGCTTGCCCATCATCATCATCATCATCATCATGAGCGTCTGATGTGTCCTCATTATGTACTTGTGATGGCGCCCAGTGGTCTTCGTCACCTTCTGTTGTCATGTGATTACTTGAGCGGCTGCTTGGAGGCTCCGCCCCTCTCTTGTCCTCACTCTCATCCACATTTGGTTTGGTCAAGTCAAAGCTCATGTGGCGACTATTTCTTATATAGTTCCTACCGTGCTACCTTGACTTGTGCCTGCCGCATACGGAGCAATGCGTGCGACCCCGATTTGGACCGGACCATGGGGGCATTTCACAAAATTACGTCCTACGATGTAAACCTCCCTTTCCTAGCAGCACAACAGTGATAAACGAGCATTTAAAAAGGAAGCATGTTGCGGCTGATGCTCAATTTCATTCCTGACATAGTCGCAGACGTTTCTGTAAGCGAGCTGAAGTTAGCACACACAGGCTTTTGTGTGCGTCTGATGGAACACCTGTTGTGGGACCCTAACATATTGATGGAGACCACTGGGGGCCATCGCAACATAATGTCATTGATAAAATAGGAATCCTTCAAGTGAAATATGTTTACAAGTATTTCTTTTTGCATTTAGAGATAGTTTCATCGTGGGTACCTTTTGCTTCCATTATAATCTGGATCCCTAAAAGAATTAAAGGGGCCCTGGAATCAGAGTCGCTATTTATTGCATGATTATGTTTGTTTTTTGTATCCAAAATGACATTTAGTCTGCTAGTGCGTTCCAACATTCCCCTTTTTATTTTTTATAAAAAACAAAATTACGTTTGAAGAGTAAAGGTTCTTACACATAAGCATTAAGCAACAACACTTTCACTCTGACTTTTATGTTGACATATTTGAATAATGACTGTATATTTTAAAGTTATCCAATATGTATTCAAATTCGACGAAGATACACCAAAATATTATGAGTTCACTGAATTATTTTGTAACCGCAATTATGTATAACAGCCATAGGGTGTCAGTAATGAGTAACAAAGTAACACAACACCTCCCATTGTTATGTCATCAGTCATTTGCAAAAATTACCAGGAACTATGAGTTGTGGGGGAGATGCAAACCACCTGAGCCACAGGAACTTTATTACCAGGAACTAAATGTTCCTGGACTTGTTGGTAGAAAGGGGGGTTGTGACGTTCTCCCTTTTTAAGCCCATAGTAAGCCAAAGATGCAGATGCATTCCTTGCAGCATGCGCTTGATCACCGATGAGATCCGTGCAACCTTGGATGGATGAATTCAATGTATTTTAAATGTTTGGATGAGGTGAAACTATGCACACGTGCACAAAACAGTGCAGGGCCACCCGAGGTTCATTGACCGAGGCAGTAAAAATTTCATAAATAAGACCAATACGTACTTGATTTTTAAAAAAAAAAAACAACTGTGTTTTATCGACTAAAATTCATCAACCGCCATTGATATTTTTGCCGCAGTGTGCACAGTTTTTAGATTCAGGTTGAATCATTCCATAAGGAATTGCTTGAACAAGATATGTCAGAGAAGTTATAGTAAAAAACGAGACAAGCCTTCATAAATGAATCACCGAGCCAAGATTGTCTTTGTCACTTGCGAGGAGCAGTCCACCAAAGAGAAAAGCTTTCCCGCTCCTGTGCGGCCTTTTATTGAAGCACAGCAAAGCAATTTGAATATGCAAACTCAAAGAATGGAAAAACACGAACACTTTGACTTTATCACACCCGTCCACACGCTTCCTGTTGTTCGAACGGTTTCAGCTTACAACACATGTTTGGGTCAAACTTCTGTTCAATGCGAGCTAAACGGTTTCCTGTCAAACACGGTTCAAGACGTCCATCTGTTTTTGTGGCTTCCTGCTAAACTGCCAGCATAGACACAACTCTGTTACCACTGAACTAACGTTTTGCTGTTTAAGAGGTCCATGTTTTTGTGACCTTCTATTAACCCGTAAGCATAGTTTTGAAACATGATGACATGACAAACTTAATTTCTTTCACAATAATATAAAAACTTTCGCATATATCGCAAAAACAAATTGGGGAAGCTGTGGAGCAGAGCACAACATCAGTCAGACCCCGGGTCCACAACCCCTCTGGCAGAGACGCAAACAGAGCTTTTGCTTCAGAGTGACCCATTCACTGTCTACCATAGTCTCGAGAAACTCGGAAAATGTTCCATGAGAGAAGAATTCGTAATGGGTGCTGAAACACCACACCCTGCTAGTGACATGGAGTATTCTACATCTGAAATTAACTCTGCCAACCGTCTTCGCCAATGGGCCGAAATCTTTAGTATGATGATGCGCACCGATAGTTAATGTGATTTGTGGCTCAGCGATCATAGACAATTCATAGCGTTTCCTCGGCTCTGGGGCAAGGCACACATGCGAGGCAGCACCGGTAGACATCACAAATACATAATCCTAATGCAAGATGCACTTCTTACACTCGAAATTGGGTGAATGCATCCTGAAAAACCAAATCATCCTAACTGAGTGTTCAATGCAAAGGACCAATTGGTGGTTTGAAAGGGTGGAGGCGGCTGCACCGCGCAGACCAGAGCAGGAACAGGACGTACCACCCGCGGGAGGATGGAGACCCTGGTCTCAGAGCTGCCCAGTCTACCGGAACGGAGGACAACATATGCTTCCCCCGGCGGAAGCGCACAGTCAAATTCAGTCCCTTCTGGAAATTCAGTCCCACTCGAATTCCAGTGTTTGTTTCACAGGTGCGGGTTCGGTCCATGGCAGTGACTCGGCCAATCTCAAGAGTCCCACAAACGTGACAGTGTTGTTGCTCATTGGGATATGCAGAAGGAACTTGCAAAGCGTGGAATATCTTGTTCCACCATCAAAAACTGTTGTCCATCAATCGTCACCTGAATGCCAAGACCTGCCGGTCCTTGAATGCTGAGGCTCCGCGGGCACCCCTATCGTGGAATGGGGTCCCAATCGGGTTGAGGCGTCAAGTGTGCATTTGGAAGCCATAGAAGCGTTGTCGGAGGAGGGGGTAGCGATGGCGCCCCCGTGCTAGTGGAGCTCTTTGTGACAGGCATGGCGCTGGACCACAGGATGGTACATTTCAGGAAGTGGCTCGGTTTGGACCGCTCATCACCCAGTCACCCCACACCCCACAGCAAGAGCACGTCCCACTCACAACCCATGTCTATAACCACCCCTACTTCTGTTACGTGACCTTGTTGACCGGCCGGTGCGGACAACAATCCTGCTGTGGCGCTGCGCCACCAGAACCTGGCCCAGGAGCAACGGAAACGGAAAGAGCAGACGCAATGGGAGCTGCATGCGTCGGCTGCTGCATTAGCTGCTTGCCCCCGGTTTTATTTTATCCCCCCCCGCCCCCCCATATTATTTTTTCCGTTCCCGGTGAATTAGCACTCTTGTCCCTCTGAACCCGCAAGTGTAACAATTCTGTTCTCCATCCAATACAATATTTTCTTTCATCGATGCAAAAATGGGGGTTCTACTCATTCTGATTAGCAGTTTCTCATTGACGGACTGTTTCGCTTGATGTCAGTAACTGGGAGGCGCACGCCCTCGAGGACGGCCACCCGGCACAGCTGAGTGGTGGTGACACTATTGGACGGGTCAGTCACTGGCGGAAGCTTCAATCCATTCGCGTCTCGCCCCGTCTCCCATAAGAGCTCACAAACTTAATCCCTCATCATATTTTACAAATGCCAATGCCAATTGGTTTTGTCTTCTGTTTATGATTCATATTCAATCCCCATGAACATGTGAACTATAATTTAGCTCCTCTTTTTTTAACTAACTAATACAGTGATTCTCAAATAGTCGGGCGCGCCCCCCTGGGGAGGCGCGGTGCGATGCTGAGGGGGGCGCGTGGGACCCTGGGGAACCAGCTTTTTTGCATGGTTTTGGGACCAAAAAAGGCGATCTCAGACCACGCGAGTTTGAGCTCGTCAAAGCTGTTTGTGCCCCGAGTTCACGCAGTACTGGTTTAAAAAAAAAAGCGTCGCCCCGTCGCTCGTTGACCCGGAAGTGATTTCTTTCGCCGCTCCTTAAATGCCCCGCGCCAAGCTATCTTGCGCCGCAGCAGAGCGAGCAAGGAGGCGCTAAGCGCGCTAATCGCTAAAATTAATTGCTTCGATGGACGCTCGACTTTTAAAAGAAGTCTGACTCAAACCGCGTTCGGGCGGAGAGCCAGCAGCTATGAACAGAAATGTTGTATTGCAACCATTACGTATCCAAACAAAATAAGACGATGGCTACGTGAGGAAATGGCTGACGTCATCAAAACGAAGCGGTTTGACGTCAGATTGTAAACATAAAAAAAAATGTCTAGTCAACATATTCAAACATGTGCTTTATGTTATTTATATAGAATTTTTGTTTGAAATCCCCCTGGCTCTTTTTGTCTTTTCTATATTATGTATGTATTAATTTGGTTTGTTCATGTTGATAAAGTTTTAACAAACTAAACAAAAACGTATAGTAAATATTTATCATCGCATCAATATTCGCACCACAGAGTGCTGAGTTTCGAGAGCCTCACAATAGTCGTTCTCAAAATGATAGATTTTTTTAATCAATTTATCCTTGTTAAGGGATATTTTATTGACAATCCAACATTAATATACAAAGAACATGTACATGAGTACGAAATGTAAAAATATTGTGGTGGGGGGAGCTAATTTATTTTCTTCTTGGTAGAGGGGGCGTGACAGGAAATAATTGAGAACCACTGAACTAATATAACCCCGTTTTCCTCAACCAATGAGTCAGTATTCTTTGAAGTGGATTATCCACAGACTAAAAATTTGTAATTTAATTCATAATCTAATTTAATCCATCACAACATGATAATTCATCATATTCCTGTCATTTCCATCTCAAAATGTCGTTCCATTAATTGAATTACTGTAGTACATCCGTCGCCAAACTGAAGTATGGAACATTAGATGTTTTATTTTTTTCATTTTGCATGACCTTTAACCTTGCATGTTCCGTTTCAACAAAATTGTATCTTTTATCAGTTTCCCTGTTTCATGAGTTGCTGCCGGGGGCACAAAGGAGGAGTTCAGAGAGGAATTTCACCCTCAGGGGCAATCCCAAACTTTTGTTTCCAGGACATTGTAACACTCTGGGCTGGTTTATTGTTCTTCTTATTGCAATTTTACTGCATTCAGTCTTCCTCGAGACTGAATACGTTCTAGTGTTTGCCAAATAGTTAATCCTAGTTTCTCACTTTAGCTTTTCACAGTCAATATATGAACTTTTTCAACTGCACAATCACTTCATTGAGGTCTAATTATCAATTGTTTACCATAGTCAGACTTTTGCCGTCAAAGAGACCTGTTCCTTAACCATATGTAAACGTTTTCATCACTCAGGGTTTTTCCGTGTTGACAAATCACATTCCACGGAACATGCATTCATCCTTTTATGATCTTGGATTTCTCTATTTAAATCACCGCTTCTTGCAGTGAAGAATAATTTCACCCCAATTATTATGTAGCCAATTATCTTTATCATTCTAATTTTGCTTTAGTTATTATCCAAATTTTTAAACAGATTTTTTATGCTGCATCTTTCAATGCACACTAGGACGCACACGCATTAGTTGAACTGATAAAACGGAATATTAATGCAATAACATTTGGGTTTTAGAAGGGGCAATTCTGTCAACAGAGGAGGGACTCGCACTGGTTTATAACTATCACCCCTTATCTCCTGCGTGGGGGCTGCCTGAGTTCCTGGTCCCACAGTAGATGGTAGCCAGGTTTTTGATTTTGTGAGGTCTTTACCAGAACACGAGTAATCACAGGGTACGTATCTGAACAGCGGAGTCGAACCGGCCCAGACTTAATGCATTACTCTTGCTACGCACCAGCGAAACCGTCGGCTCAGCTCCAGGGGCTCCACACAACGGTACGCCTCGATCCTTACTGTGTTCCATGCCACAAAGTGCCCAATACGATACGTGGAAGCACGCTGCTCTTCATTATTTCTATTTTCAGCTCATCATTTTGCTAAAATTTACACCCTGGCCAGGGTCTGTGCTCAAACTGAGCTTATTCACGACTATGTTGTCTATAGCTAGAGTTTTACACTTCTTATTTCTCATCTCTTTAACCACTAGACCTTTCTTTTCTTTATCTTCTGCACATTTCTCCCGCACTAGTCTCCATTTACTTAGTTCCTATCATCATTTTTTTACTTTGACATCTTTTAATGTCTTAATCATTATAGAGGCCTCTTGTTTAAACGATAATTGAAACTAACACAGGGACATTTTCCATGACCAATCAGCCAGCAGACCCACACGCACAAGCTCTCTTTAACGACCCCAAAAGCCCCGACCGCTTGGACACAGGCGCACAACACCCATTGTGAGTAAAAGCATCTCACCTGAAGTTCAGCCGGCCGGCTGTTGAACGCCTGCGCCCCAGCACCCTGAGACCCTCAATGGAGCAAGAATCCTGTTTGTGACGCCAAAAATGTGGTATATTTTGTTGTTGATGTGTGGGTCTGGCTCAGCTTCCCTCCGGACAGGTCGCCGAGCATGGCAGAATTGGTGATGGAAGAAAATTCTCTGACACAGTCATTTTGGTTAGAAAGAGATTTTATTCTCGTCACATGCTGATGTCAAAAGAAGTCTCCCCAAAAAGCTAAAAGGGAAAGGTGTCCCCTCTCTCCGGCCTTCCCTTCTTATAGGGAATGGCCACACCGGACATGAATATTGAAGGTTTGTATTACGATTGCTGGCATTGTTTTAAACACTTACGGGACAGAAGGTCAATTATTTAATTTAGCAGGTTCATATTTACTGAACATGTTAAACATTGATTAAACAAAAAGCATTTATCAAATGAAAGTAGAAGTACAGTGCATCGATAAGATTGACTGGGATTGTAGTCATGGTGTTTACTGATGCATTCATATGCTAAATTTATATGACTTAGTTTCAATGTAAGACCTCAAAATTGCACACATAGTATTTTCATGACCCACACTCTCATTCAGAACAAACAGATTCAGTCTGCTCAGGTCAAACTGATGACAAACCAGATAGCACTTCATGGACAAATACGACAAAACACATTCTCCACATTGGCCATAGAAGATACAAACATATCAAGTTGGGCAGGGGAGGACGTCACCGGGACGCTATCAAGAACACCAAAAAACATAACAATTTGATCTGGGAAAACATACACCACACAATCTGTACACTGACGAGATTACAGGGGAATGAGAGACGGAGAGGCTGCCGCCTGCCTGAGAAGGTCAGCCTTGGACGTGGAACGTGGGAGGGAGCAAGGACGACCGATTCAACCTACATGACCCTTGACATAGAAAACCTATAAAATGTGAGGCTGGGCTGAGATCAGCGCGCCATTTTTCGATTGGACTCGTCTGAGTACAGTTTCTCGTCAGATTAAGAAAAAGCCGCCCAGATACTATTTCCTGAACTCCAGAAATCAAAGAAACTAAAATATCGGAACTCTAATCAGTTGTAGTTGAGTCTTTATTTGACCCTATTCTTCTTGAGTACAAAAAACGAACACGCATTGGAGTAAGTTTGGCTTTTAAGATTCATTTACGAAATGTTTCTCATTTTCTCGGTGGCTCAACTCCAACAGTGGATATAAACATACACTTCATCTGTCAGCATAGTTTTGAAATCTGATGACATGACAAACTTAATTTATATTAAAACATTTAAAAACCGGAATAAGTAAAATATTAAATAATCAGTTCATATTTTAAACTGAGAAAAAACACGGAGTTTACCCCCCGCTAATGGTTATTCTTTGGCATTTAATTTCTGCACTGATTTCATTTGGCATAAACAAATGTTAAGCAGACCTGCAAGTAAACGGCAATAATTAAAAATAAAACGGCAATAACCTTGAACGATTTCCCCAAACAACTTAATGTTGTGATGCATATTTCTAACGATAGAAAGTCGTTCTTTACAAAGCAAATGTACGGAGCCCCCCAGGGGACATCGGGAAAAAAATTATGATTGCGTTATAATGCAATCATTTGCAATATATTGCAATTGTTAAGGCAAAAAAACGCAATACTATTGCATTATAATGCAATACTAATTGCAATATAACGCAAATAGTATTCCTTTTTTATTGCGTTATATTGCGATGATATATGCAATATAACGCAATGTTGTTTTGCGAGGGAAAGACGTACACTTCCGGGTCGTAGACTTGTACAGTGGCGATGTTGTGAGCATGGATGCCGGGTTGGAGACATTTTTGCGGTCGAGAGGTGTTCTAGAAGAGGACATCCTTCGCTTACAAAGGGATAAGGTATGTACTACTAATTGTTATCGGTTAGTGAACAAAACGAAGTTGTTATAAATTTAAGTTCGCATTGCTTTTCAACAGCATCTACAGTGTAAACTCTATAGGTTTTCGTCCGCTAGGTAAATCGCCGGGTACATCTCTGGACTGTTGGCCCCAAACAAGCACACTCCAGATATCAATTAAAAACGGAAGATGTGCTGATTAAATTGCTGGTTGACACCATTGTGTTTTCTGTTTCCTTCATTATCTAACGTTGCAGCTCGTAGAAATATAGTGAATCTGAAGCTGCCGTGGTTGTGCCGTATTTTTCGTGCATTTAACCATTGCTAACTTGTGCATGTACTTAATTAGTGATGAATAAATCGTCGGGTGGCATGGCACAGTGGTCGTCTCCCCGCCGAGAGATTGTGGGTTCGATACCCAGCCATTGTAACCATGTCAAAGTATGCTTGAGCAAGGTATGAACCTCTCGTTACTTCAGATGCTCCATCGTCCGTCGATAAAGGAGGGTCACTGTGAAGCGCTATGCACGTGAATTACCATTTAGCAATGTTCCTTAGCTAACAGGGAGTAAATTTAAAATATTTATTTTAAGGCTGGATGATATATTCTACACCTGCTAGTTTGAGAATTTGCTTAAATGTTGTGTTGGTGAAGAGTGTTGGAATTTATCTTTATATCAATGTTAGAATTTAATTTTAAACCAATGTAAACTCAAATTAGTAATCTGACTCCAATTTGCGACCTTCCCCAACACTCACTCATCCAACAATATGCGCGCTCGTTCTGCAATAGAAAGGTATCAGGAAGCCGGCATTTTCACACACGAAGTGGATTTATTCCCAATACAGATTTTCTACATGGCACCTAGATCTCGGATCCCTCTCAATACAACTCTACACCTCTCTTGCCACCAGCGAATGTGTTCTACCCCCGAGTTGCCCAGTACTGATTCATACTATACAACATGCAAAATGGCACAGACAAAGGCATCCTGGCATGATTCTATTGGCTATGTGTATTGCAGTTAACTTTAGCTCGCTCTCATTGGTCTTTCTCCTCCCGCCGAATCCCGTGGCTCCTACTGCGTGCGATCCCCCGATGGCCGCTCCTTCCCGGAGTCATCTCGTCTCGCTCAGCGCCTTCTGCTTCTAAAACATTCCATTCTTGCACAACCCCAGCAACCAGTTTCGCGCCACCAGTCACACTCTCAGCATTTTACAATATCACATTTTCATACATTGGATGCACCAACATCTAATGAACTATGTTAAGCTCAAACTCTTATATTCCTTTAATAGTCAAAAGTATGAAATCCTTTAAGTGTAACCGAAGTTTAGACCATGCTAATGACCAGACCCTCATGAGAGGAATGCATGAAGATTAGATCACAGCTGCACCACAGGAGGTGTGAACGAGACCTCTCTGAAACAATGGACTTCCATGCCATGCCAGGATCACAAAAGTGGCTCCGAGCAGTCTAACCTTTGTTCAGTTTTAAATTGACTGCCATTTACATTATCCTTTAGTATGTATTGCATATTCAAATTGCTTATGCTGATGCAAATAAAAACCATGTGTGCAGTCGAACACGCTGGCTTCGCCTCTGACTGCAGAGGGCTGCTCCGCGCGTAATGACAGACAATCTTGGCTGGTTGATTCATTTGTTCAGGCTTGTTTTGATAGAAACATCCTTAACACATATTCAGTAAATATGAACCTGCTAATTAAATAATTGACCTTTTGTCCCGTAAGTGTTTAAAATAATGCCAGCAATCGTAATACAATCTTTCACTATTAATTACATAACGCCTATAATAAAGCATAACTTTAACTCTATTGATGAAAGTAAAGTTTAATTTAGGCTATTAAGTAACTCAGTGGTGGGCCTTCAAGGCCGTCTCTGTTGGCCAAACATAATCAAGAAAAAAATTATCATAATCTTCACATTGATGTCATATTATAGCTGAGCGTTGTGTTTTTAGGTGAGAGTTTTGAATCCAATCGGAATTCTGCTAGCTCGTGTTGCAGGGCAGGTTTCACAATACGAGGAGCGCGCATTGTTCGTTCCGACGCCTTAAGATGCAATTGTGCGAGCATCTCTTCTGTCAAAGTCAATGAGCTTTCATATTTGTTAGACGGTTGCGATAGCCAATCAGATCACGAGTTGGTTACAGTGAGCCTTCTCGCTGACCTTATGCTGAGGGTGATGAACGCGTTTTGTGATTGGATACTCACTCGGGAGGGGGCGGCGCGATGCTGAATCAACACACCCGAAAGTCGTAATTGGCGGCCGTTCTAAAATCTGAAATATATTCTTGCTTTTTTTTAACCACAATGGCCGAAGGAGGGAAAAGTGTGGATTTAATTGCAGATCCACTTGCAAGGACATTTTCAAGTCGGACCTTTCAAGAGAAGCTATATCGTCCAACACTCACTCAGTGGTGCGGAAGTGTGTTTCTGGATATTATTTGTCCAGCCGTGGTGTCATAAATGATGGTATTTTGATGCGGATTCATTCAAGTAGGACAGAGTAGGACTTAACTGAAGGCACCTTAAATTCCTCTCATACCCTGGAAGGTCACTGACCTGGCGAGAGAATTGCCCCCACCATAAACAATGCTCAGGCCTATTTTCTCTCAGGGCAGTATTTGGTTACATCGGAACTTCAGAACCAAGACTGGTCACTTCTGTGAGCTCCAGTCCCTTCATAGTTTCATAAAGAGAATTACTTCCCATATCTATATTAGGCCATTTAAAAATACACGACTTTTTTTTTCATTTATCCTCCTGACTACCAGGGAAAAAAATGTTCTCCAATCACATTTATTTTGAAATTCCCCAATCTATGTGAAGTAATTAGAATATTGCAAAAGAAATTTTTGAAATTTTTATTTTTGTTTTGAAGCTATGATGTGTCTTCTACAGTGCACATCGGAACTCAATACAGGGGAAAACGGAACTTCATTGTGAAACAGTTAGTCCAACAAAAACATCAAAAAGTCTATTTGACAAAGTGTTCAACATAAATATTACAGTCCATCATCTCTTTTCTTTTATTTCACTTTTGCTTCTATTATGCTTATTTGATATGATACTTCAAATAGCAATTCCCTTTCTTGGAAATACAAAGGAAAATTTTGCACTTGGAGCACATAAATGTTTCACTGTTGCAGCCAGATTGGCGACACCCTGATGCATGTGTTTCCTCCACCATTTCTGGAAGATGCACAGCATCAAAGTCTCATCATGTCATGTCATTATCCACACCGCTTATCCTGTACAGGGTCGCGGGAGGGTGCTGGAGCCTATCCCAGCAGACCACGGGCGAAAGGCGCACTACACCCTGAACTGGTCGCCAGCCAGTCACAGGGCAGACATGGACACCATCACTGAGTGGGAACTAAACCCACGCTGCCCGCACACAACTCGGGCGAGTGTACCACTACAGCATCAGTGACTTCATCATAGTGTCTCAGAGCTGCATTTGACTGTGGTTTCCATTTTTGACGTGGGGAAGTGAAGTCATCTTCGCTATCACTTGCTGCACGTCCTGCACGTCCTACTTGGGCTCGAGCAATCAACTCTGCACCAAGGAGCAAATTGAGGATCATCAAGGATCTTCTGGGGTTTCTTCCCCAGACACTGGCAGTCACGCTTATACTGAAGCCATGAGTTGGTGATTGCCAGGTCAAAAAAGTGAAAAACTGCACGCACTGTCACTTGTCTAGTTTTCCAACCATTTTATGACAGCAAGTTCAGGTGTGCGTCGTCTCACCACCATCTCTGATGACCCTCTTTCTTTCCATTTGAAGAGCTTTTCACCTATGATCTTGCAGTTGTTTGGAACCCTGTTATTCATGAGGGTTCCAGTTGCTGTCAGTCCTTTTGTCATCAGGGTGTCAAGGAGGCTGATTGTCGGAAAGTACCAGTCAAAGAACAGGTGTGTACCTTGGGGATCAGACTCTGTCAATTGAAGAACAGTTTGTTCCCTGAAGCCCGACCCTCCTGTCGCTGTGAAAGTTGTCTTGCCTTGGTAGACCACAAAATCCAAAACTAGACCAGTTGGTGCAGCCGCCAAGACAAATGCCTTCGGTCCAGTTGGGTTTGGTTTGCCCGGTACATACTGGTGCACTGGTTATCGACCAGTCAAAGGAACTATTTGCTCGTCAATGCGCAATTTTCCTGTTCTTGGCAGACTCAGACATCCTTGCCTTACTTTGCTCAAGAGGGACCTGATTCTCCACAAGAGATCACTTGTTTTTTCTTCATCTAAAACATCAAAGTCGTTGACGAGCTTGATGGAGTTTCTCGATTTGTAAAACCGATTTCTGGTCATGCTTTCCGCCACAATTTTCACTCTCGTACTTGAAGCGCAATACATTTGAATGTTTGGCTATCCTAGACTGCCCATGTCAATAGAATTTCCCAAAAATCTGCAGTAAAATTTCCTCTGCTTCTGGGAATGACCCTTTCTTGTCATTTGGAAAAAAAGAGCAAAATGGATGAAATAACTTCAAACGTCCACTACAAAGGACATGTTTTAAACACTTGAATACTCGGCTCAAATAGACTTAAAATAACTCAAACAACACTTTAACATGTTCATAAGAGTCTTATAAATAAAATGCCAACAGCATTTCAAGGCAAAATGTCTTTTATAAAAAGTATTAAACACTTACTTTTCCTCTTTCCATAAAAAGTGCTTGCACTGAGGGAAGCCATTTTCATCTACGGTGATGTCAAGGTAACAAATAATAATAATAATAATATTGCCTTTATTAGTCCCACAATGGGGAAATTCGAGATTCGAACCCAGGCCTCCTGGGGGGACTGGGTCCTGAACGCGGCGCCTTAGACCACTCGGCCATCCTGGCAGCCAACCACCCACCCCTACAAATTTGGTATCATTGGAAAGCTCTGAATGTCCTCTATAGAGCACAAAAAGAGTTAATGCAATTGGATGCACTGGGTGGGAGATATTTAGGTTTAAAAATGTCCTCTACAGAGGACAAATTTGAACTACTGGTCGTCAGGAGGATATTTCAATTTATATTTAAGCTTGCTTATGTAATAATACAATATTTATTCAATTATTTTAGTATGTAAAATTCTCAACAATTTAAACCTTTTTATTTCACACTTGAATATTTCTTAACATATTTGTTCTTTTGAATTTGGATGCAATTTAAATTATTCCATCCATCCAGCCATTTTCTGCCGCTCATCCGGGGTCGGGTTATTGAATTAATTTTTTAAGTATTTTTTATCATTCAATATTTATTTCAAGATCAGGACTCTTCTCAATGAGTTCAATATTTATAAAATGTTTCTATATTTATTATTAATTGAATTAAGTCTGTATGTGGTTTCCAATTTTAAATTTTAATATTTTCCTATTTCAATATATAAATAATGCAATGTATAAAAAATATAATACAGCATGAAAAAAAATATTTGGTATATTTGACAAAATTATAGTTTTTCCAAAGTGAGATTTTGCTTAGCAACAAACGCCAAACCCTTGATAGAGCTCAACCTAGAAAGTGTATTTAGCAAGTCAGAAATTTATTCAGAAAGCGTAATATTAAATGTATGTGAGGGGATATTTGAAGAGTTTGAGTTTTGTTCAATGGACCATTCATATACGAGCCAGCCAAACGCAGCGAGAAAACCAGCGCTGACTCCAGTCGCCATCAAGTTGCCAACTCCTGACATACCAAAACCTTTGAGAGAAACTGAGACGATTTGCGTTTCTCGGTCTGGTTCTTTTTATCGTTCAACTTCTAGATCTGTTTTTCACCTTTTCACGGCATAATGAAGGCCAGTTGAGCAAGTTGGACAAGTGATTTTATTGATGATTGTGGAAGGCAACGATTTCATAAGCACTGTTTCTTCTCACACCTTTTCCATTAAATACGATTAAAAAGACAACTGAAAAGCATAATGTTAAAAAAATGTTATTCCAGGCAAAGGCAATTAATTTTCTTTACATGTTTGATGTAAACACCAAAACAAATCATCATCACTCAGACACATTGCTTCTTCTGGCACGGATCACATTGGCTTAATGTCAATAAAAAAGCTTTGCAAAATTCAATATACCATATTTTATTCAAAATCAAAATTTACATCTTACCACAAAGAGTCAGTTCCTTCAGTTTTTTGTTTTCTTTTTTTAAGCTTCAAGGATCGCTGCTTTTCTCACCAGCACAATTGTGACTCTCTGCATTCTGTTTAGTGGAGAATTTTTTAGCACAAACGCTGCAACTGAATGGCTTTTCTCCATTGTGTGTTCTTGTGTGGCGTCGTAATTGCGAGTTATGATAGAAACTCTTTCCACAAACTGAGCAGGAAAAAGGTTTTTCTCCACTGTGTGTTCTTGTGTGGATTGTCAAATGCGACTTTTGAGAGAAACGCTTGCCACAAACTGAGCAGGAAAAAGGTTTTTCACCACTGTGTGCTGTTGTGTGTTTTGTGAAACTTTCCTTATGAAAGAAACTCTTGCCACAAACTGAGCAGGAAAAAGGTTTTTCACCACTGTGTGTTCTTGTATGGATTTGTAAATTTGACTTTGTTGAGAAGTATCTTCCACAAACTGAGCAGGAAAAAGGTTTTTCTCCAGTGTGTGTTCTTGTGTGGCGTCGTAATTGCGAGTTATGATAGAAACTCTTTCCACAAACTGAGCAGGAAAAAGGTTTTTCTCCACTGTGTGTTCTTGTGTGGATTGTTAAATTGGACTTTTGAGAGAAACTCTTGCCACAAACTGAGCAGGAAAAAGGTTTTTCACCACTGTGTGCTGTTGTGTGTTTTGTGAAACTTGCCTTATGAAAGAAACTCTTGCCACAAACTGAGCAGGAAAAAGGTTTTTCTCCACTGTGTGTTCTTGTGTGTTCTGTTAAACTCTTCTTATGAGAGAAGCATTTTCCACAAATTGAGCAGGAAAAAGGTTTTTCTCCACTGTGTGTTCTTGTGTGTTCTGTTAAATGTGACTTTTGAGAGAAGCATTTTCCACAAATTGAGCAGGAAAATGGTTTTTCTCCACTGTGTGTTCTTGTGTGGTTGGTTAAATGCGACTTTTGAGAGAAACGCTTGCCACAAACCGAGCAAGAAAATGTTTTTTCTCCACTGTGTGTTTTTGTGTGCGGTTTTAAAGACAACTTTGAAGTTAATGAGTCAGTGTGACATGCCCTTTCACCTTTGGCTTGCCCATCATCATCATCATCAGGAGAGCGTGATAATGTGTCCTCATTATGTACTTGTGATGGCCCCCAGTGGTCTTCATCAACTTCTGTTGTCACGTGATGACTTGAGCTGCTGCTTGGAGGCTCCGCCCCTCTCTTGTCCTCACTCTCATCCTTGTTTTCATCGTCAGTCTTTATATGGACAACGTTCACTGGTGACTTGTTGATCTCCTCCTCCTCCTCCTCCTTTTTGATGTGAGTCCAGTCTGGCTCCTCTTTCACAGAATAGGAGATCGTTTTCACTGACGTCTGCAGGACACAAAAAGACAAATTTGGTTTGGTCAAGTCAAAGGTCAGGCGGCGACTTTGTCTTATATTGTTTCTACCGTGCTACCTTGACTTGTGCCTGCCGCATACGGAGCAATGCGTGCGACCCCGATTTGGACCGGACCATGGGGACATTTCACAAAATTACGTCAGACGCAGTAAACCTCCCTTTCCTAACAGCACAACAGTGATAAAAGAAGCATTTAAAAAGGAAGCACGCTGCGGCTAATGCCCGATTTCATTCCTGACATGGTCACAGACGTTTCTGGAAGCTAAGCGAAGTTAGCACACACAAGCTATTGTGTGCGTCTGATGGAACACCTGTTGTGGGACCCGAACATATTGATGGGGGCCACTGGGGGCCATCGCAACATAATGTCATTGATAAAATAGGAATCCTTCAAGCGAAATATGTTTACAAGTATTTCTTTTTGCATTTAGAGATAGTTTCATCGTGGTTATCGTATTTTCGCGACCATCAGGCGCACTTTAAAGTCTTAAATCTTCCCCAAAACAAATGATGCGCCTTGTAATGCGACTTGCCTATTATATGGACGATGGATCCCCTGCTTGAAAATGGCAGTCTGTTCGGCACGAAAGCGGAAGAACAGGACACACCCCGCTGTGATATGATTGGCTGCTGGCCGTGTGGGGCACTGTCATCAACTCACCGACAGATGTCACCATTTGCGATGCAAATCATTGTCATATTCTTCTAAACATCGGAAAAACTTAAGATTTAAACCGTATGCAAATGAACAAATATTTTAGTTCCCAAACATAAACTTGACAGATGAATTAAACTTAACTTTTGTTTCTGGTTTTGTTGTTGCCACCATGTTGTCGGTTGGACAGTATTCCAAATGTCATGCCATGTCATTATCCACACCGCTTATCCTGTACTGGGTCGCGGGAGGGTGCTGGAGCTGACGTGATAAAGTGTTTCTTAATGTCAACATATTTGCACCTTTGCCTTTTTACAGGCTTTTTCGCCAGTGCTATGGTGCCTTGATTGTCCTCAAAAACAATTAGTCGCTCTTTATTTTTTGCATGAGATATTTTTTTATCTCCCAAGGGGATATTTCACGTGGATTGAGCTCTTAAGTAACTAAAAAAGTAAAAGAAAAAAATAATTAAGGTTCTTTAAGAATATGAATATGCAAGAAAGAAATCTCTCAGATCAACATTTCACATTGTCGTTTGTCAAATGTTGATAAATTGTATTTTTCATTCAGGATTTGTCTGTTGTTTTTCATTTATTTGCACGTCACTATTTAAGTATTTTTTTCTTTTACTATTCTTTACCTCTATCAGTATTTAATTCGATTTTCATGAAATTATTTAAGCTTGCTTATATAATACTACAATATTTATTAATTTTTTTAATACAACAAAATTTTTTCAATATTTAATTATTTTTATTTAAATCTTGAATATTTGTCAACATTTGTTCATTTAAATATGAGTGCAATTATTTTATTTATTTATTGCAATAATTAATACTTAAAATTTCATTCATTATTTTTTATCTTTCAAAATTCGTTCAATATTTATTAAATGTTTCTATATTTATTATGAATTTAATTAACTCAGTATGTGGTTGTGAATTTTAAATTGAAATATGTCGCTGTTTTATTATGTAAATGTTAGAGTGTTAAAAAATATTTCTGTATTTATTTAGGTACTTAAATATTTAATTATTCGTTTCAGTATTCATTAAATTACGGTGATTCACTTTTGCAATTCAGACGCGCAGCAACGAACTGCGTAATGCGGATCCTCTCCTCCGTGGTGACGAAAAAAAAAGAAGCGGGAAGATTAACAAAAGCAGGAACGGACCGTGCATCAGCAGAGCGATAAATACACTGTGTTCAGGAGGCGCACACGATATTTGTGCCTTTCTTCATTTTTACTTTGTTTATTAATGTACATTGTTTGCATTGGCCTCAAGGACTCATTCGGCGTGTATGTATTTGTAGTTTTCACTGTGTCACGTGATTTCCTAAAGCCATCAAAGGAAGAGAAATAAAAAAAGAAAATCTGGACATCAGTCTGAATCGTGGCCTTTTCGCTGGACCGGTGTAGCTACACTCTTGACATTCCAAAATCTTTGAGAGAAACTTAGACTACTTGCATTTATCTTTCTTGATCTATTTAAAGTTCAACTTCTAGTTCAGTTTTTCACCTTTTCACAGCGTAATGAAGGCCAGTTGAGCAAGTGGAACAAGTGATTTTATTGATGATGGTGGAAGGCACCGATTTCATAAGCACCGTTTCTTCTCACACCTTTTCCATTAGGTACGATTAAAAAGACAACTGAAAAGCATAACGTTAACAAATGTTCTTCCAAGCAAAGGCAATTAATTTTATTTATGTTTGATATAAAGCCACTGATGGTGTAGTGGTACACTTGCCCAAGTTGTGTGCAGGCAGCGTGGGTTCAGTTCCCACTCAGTGACGGTGTCTATGTCTGCCCTGTGACTGGCTGGTGACCAGTTCAGGGTGTAGTATAAAAACAAAAAAAATCATCATCACTCAGACACAATGGTTCTTCTGGCAATGATCACATTGGCTTCGTGTCAATAAAAAAGCTTTGCAAATTTCAATTTATTATATTTTATTCAAAATCACAAAACCACAAAGAGTCGGTTCCTTCAGTTTTTTTGTCCTTTTTTTAAGCTTCAGATCGCTGCAATTCTCACCAGCACAATCGTGTTTCTCAGCACTCTGTTTAGTGGCGAATTTTTTAGCACAAACGCTGCAACTGAATGTCTTGTCTCCACTGTGCGTTCTTGTGTGGATTCGTAAATTTGACTTTACAGAGAAAGATTTACCGCAAACCGAGCAGGAAAAAGGTTTTTCTCCACTGTGTGTTCTTGCGTGCCTTGTTAAATGAGAATTTTGGGAGAAGCTTTTACCACAAACTGAGCAGGAAAAAGGTTTTTCTCCATTGTGTGTTCTTGTGTGGCTTGTTAACGTTGAGTTTTGAGAGAAGCTTTTACCACAAACTGAGCAGGAAAAAGGTTTTTCTCCAGTGTGCTTTCTTGTGTGCGTTTTTAAACTTGACTTTTGAGAGAAACTCTTGCCACAAACTGAGCAGGAAAATGTTTTTTCTCCACTGTGTGTTTTTTTGTGCAGTTTTAAAGACAACTTTGAAGATAATGAGTCAGTGTGACATGCCCTCTCACCTTTAGTTTGCTCATTATCATCATCATCGTCACGAGCGCCTGATAATGTGTCCTCATTATGTACTTGTGATGGCCCCCAGTGGTCTTCATCACCTTCTGTTGTCACGTGATGACTTGAGCTGCTGCTTGGAGGCTCCGCCCCTCTGTTGTCCTCACTCTCATCCTTGTTTTCATCTTCAGTCTTTATAGGGACAACGTTCACTGGTGACTTGTTGATCTCCTCCTCCTCCTCCTCCTCCTCCTTTTTGATGTGAGTCAAGTCTGGCTCCTCTTTCACAGAACAGAGATCATTTTGTCTGACGTCTGCAGGACACAAAAAGACAAATTTGGTTTGGTCAAGTCAAAGCTCAGGCGGCGACTTTGTCTTATATTGTTTCTACCGTGTTACCTTGACTTGTGCCTGCCGCATACAGAGCAATGTGTGCGACCCCGATTTGGACCGGACCATGGGGGCATTTCATAAAATTACGTCCTACGATGTAAACCTCCTTTTAGCAGCACAACAGTGATAAACGAGCATTTAAAAAGGAAGCACGTTGCGGCTGATGCCCGATTTAATTCCTGACAAAGTCACAGACATTTCTGGAAGCGTGCTCAAGTTAGCACACACAGGCTATTGTGTGCGTCTGATGGAACACCTGTTGTGGGACCCTAATTTATTAATGGGGGCCACCGCAACATAATGTCATTGATAGAATAGGAATCCTTCAAGTGAAATATGTTTACAAGTATTTCTTCTTGCATTTCGAGATAGTTTCATCGTGGGTATTTTTGCTTCCATTATAATCTGGATGCCTAAAAGAATTAAAGGGGCCCTGGCATCAGAGTCGCTATTTATTGCATGATTTACGTTTGGGGTTTTTTTTTGCCCAAAATGACATTTAGCCTGCAAGTACATTCCAACATTCCCCTTTTTATTTTTTTATAAAATTTCTGTTTTTAAATTAATTTGAAAACAACATTATGTTTGAAGAGTCAAAATCCCTACACATAAGCATTAAGCAACAACACTTTCACTGTGACTTTCATGTTGACATATTTGAATAATGACTGTATATTTTAAAGTTATCCAATATGTATTCAAATTCGACTAAGATCCACCATAATATTTGAAGAGTTCACTGAATTATTTTGGAACTGCAACGATGCTTAACAGCCATAGAGTGTCAGTAATGAGTAACAAAGTAACACAACATTGTCATTTGCATAAATTACCAGGAACTATGAGTTGCGGGGGAGATGCAAACCACCTGAGCCACAGGAACTTTATTACCAGGAACTAAATGTTCCTGGCCTTGTTGGTAGAAAAGGGGGTTGTGACGTTCTCCCTTTTAAGCCCATAGTAAGCCAAAGATGCAGATGCATTCCTTGCAGCATGCGCTTGTTCACTGATGAGATCCGTGCAACCCTGGATGGATGCATTAAATGTATTTTAAATGTTTGGATGGGGTGAAACTATGCACATGTGCACAAAACAGTGCAGAGCCACCGGAGGTTCATTGACTCATACCCGACCAAGCCAGTACAAAGTTAATAAATAAATAAGACCAATACGTACTTGATTTTTTAAAATAACTTAATATTTTGTGTTTTATCCACTAAAATTGATCATCCGCCATTGATGTTTTCGCCGCAGTGTGCACATTTTTTTTAGAGTCAGGCAGAATTCCTTCCGTAAGGAATTGCTTTAACAAGATATAAAAACCAGAAAATGTAAAATGTTAAATAATCAGTTCAAATTTTATACTGGGAAAAACATGGAGTTCACCCCCCACTCTTGGTTTTTCATTGGCAGACATTTTGTGCACTGATTTAATTTGGCATAAACAAATGTTCAGCAGACCTGCAAGTAAAAGGAAATATTTAAAAATAAAACGGCGATAACCTTGAATGCATTTCCCCAAACAACTTAATGTTGTGATGCATATTTTTAACGATAGAAAGTCGTTCATTACAAAGCAAATGAGAGTAAAACGTGTACAAACCTGCTTTGAGTGGCACAACACGAGGCTGGTTGCAACCTTCGCCCAGCAGTTGAAGATGTTGCTCGTTCTCTTCTTTTATTCCACAAAGTTCCTCTTCGTACTTGGGTGTCGTTCTTTCACACATTTTCAAATGATAATTCCCAAAAATCCGCACTTGATCTCTGCTTGGCGATGAGTCATGTGCCTCTTTTCGTTAGCGGCTAGCTAGCTAACAAGCTAAGCTAACTACGCCGAAAAGCATCAACGCGCGAAGATGAGGTTATCGGGACACAAAGACTTAATCAATTATGTCGTAGTCCTTTAGAGTAGCACTGGACATCCTATGAGAAAATTACAGTCAGTTCCACACGAAATCAGAAGAATTTAGCGGTGGGTGTTTTTGTTCCGGTGTGGACGGATCGGTGGATCTGGTCGAGGTCCTTCGGAAGCTGCGCGCTAGGTAATGACGTCATGCTATAAGCACGTATTTTTCAAATATATTTCTTTGACTCTGTGTTTGTTTTACCCCTGGCTGTTCTATTTTAATATATATTTTATATAATATTTTAATTCGGTCGATAATTTTTTTTTTGCAAAATAACTAAATTAACGCCACATTGGCGAGTCAGCTCTTACGTCACTTCCGCCTATGCCCCGAGAAGCCGCTGCTGCTACAGCAGTGGGACGTTTCCGTTTCTCCTACCGAACTTGCAACAATGCTGTGGTTCACTCGGGCTGCGAGATTGTATGAATATAATGTCTGCATATACTAGCAATGCCTCTCAATTATTTCACGCCCGCCCCTTCCAAGAAGAAAAAGATTCGCGCCCCCCACCACCATTTTTTTCTGTCTCTGTATAGTGATGTTAGATTGTCAATAAAATATCCCTTAACTAAGCTAAATTCCTAAGAAATATGATTTTGAGAACTATTATTGTGAGGATCTCGAAACTCAGTACTCTGTTGTGCAAATATTGATGAGATGATAAATATTTACTCATACGTTTTTTTGAAAAAAAAAAAAAAAAACCTTTATTAACATTAGCAAACTAAACACAGTTATTAATACGTACATAATATAGAAAAGACAAAAAGAAGAGCCAGGGGGATTTTAAACAAAAATTCTTTGTAAATAACATAAAGCAACAGCTTTAGTATGTTTACGATACGTTTTTTTAAAAAATAATTTTATGGTGACTATACGTTTTTTTAATGGTTACTGTAACAATATTATTGTTAGTTATGTTATGTTGCTTAGGGGCCGATTACAGTGACGGACGAGAGAAGGAGGAAGTGACGTTTTCCCTATGTCAACAGACTGAAGTAACGTACTGTACTGCAAAAGTTAAGAAGTTAATAAAAGTGAAGTAAGCAAGTCAATGCTTTAATTGTCCACTCTGTATGAGAAACAGAACAGAGTGAAACACACACCAATATCAAAGGCAAACAGTATTAACAATACACCAGAATGTCAAACGATGCACAATTATTCACCATATGACTGTGTATATCATAAAACCGTAACAAAATAACATTCATTCAGAAAATATCCCCTTATTAATCAGAACTCAAAGGGATGATTCTATAAACATGCAAACCTTCAGCACAGCAACCTTATTTATAAGACACAGTTACAAAGGAATACGAATACTGCGTGTTATGAAGGCAAGGAAATAATTCAAATATACAAACGCAGCTAGCAAACGATAATGAACGATTATGTTCCAACGTTAATTGAACTCTTGTTCCTACTCTATTAGCTTGTGAGCAATGAACAAACGACAACGTGAAGCCAAAATGTGAGCGTCAGATGCGCGTAAAACTTAATCTTTTGCAGTTCAATCGCTATAAAACTACCAGCTGCAGATTTCAGAAAGTCCCGCCAACATGAAGCTGCTCTCGGCGGCGACTGTGAGCGTTGAACTGCCGCCATCCACAATCAAAACCGGGCACCGACGTCTCCGAAATCGTTGAAGCAAGTTTTTAAGTAGGGCTTATCTTGATAAATTGACCACACATTTGACGTTTACACCACTACTTTGTCGCCTAAAATAATCGTAAAATCAAATGTTGTATCACAATAGAGTAATATTTACAAAAAACATTGCAATACCTCTGAAGGTTTTCTCTTCGGCTTATGTCGCTGGTTGGCACATTATGTATCGTGATTGGCTGTCCGAAGAACAAACATCATGTCGGAGGAATCCTGGGTAATGGAGGATAGTGACAAGACGCCCGTTGAATAAATGTTGAAAAGCCTTGCCGAGGGATGCCATTTGAGTATTTATTCTATGGCCTTGAGCATGCATTTCACACTAGTCCGCCACAGCATTTAGGGGTTTACATGTTCACTAGTAAGATACAAAAATGAGCTTACTACTGATCATGTAAGCTGAAAAAAAAGCCCACTCGTTCACTAGTAAGATATTTTAGCTTACTTGTTCACACGTAAGCTCAGAAATGCCCATCACATGTTAACTAGTAAGCTAAAAAATGAGCTTACTAGTGAACTAGAGGGCATTTGTATCATACGTGTTAACTAGTAAGCTAAAAAAACTAGTGGGCATTTGTATCTTACGTGTTAACTAGTAAGATACAAAAATTAGCTTACTAGTGAACTAGTGGGCGTTTTTATCTTACATGTTAACTAGTAAGATACAAAAATGAGCTTACTAGTGAGCTCAAAAAATGCACACTAGTTCACCCGTAAGCTAAAAACTGCCCACTCGCTACTAGCATACTAGTTAACATCTAATGGCCATTTTTTAGTTTACATGTTAACTAGTAAGCGCTAAAATAAGGTTACTAGTGAACTAGTGCACATTTTTTTTAGCTCATGGGGATCAGTAGGAAAGAATGCAATGGTTTCCTATTGGCGGTCCATTTCAAATTAATATAATCTAACCAGTCACTGCTCATGATTTTGGTATACGGTAGTCTGAAATTAGTGACATATGATGACTGTATTTTATATTATGTAATATTTAATAGCTTAATATTTACTACACAGAAAGTATTGTACATGTTTTCTCTTTTATATAACTACATACCTATTTTTTTACACCAGCCTGCATATGGAGAGGGAGAGAGAGGAAGATTAATCATAAGTAGGATGTGTTTTTATACAATCACTCTTTTCATAACAGGTATGACGGGCCGGGCTCTTAAGGGTTAAAGCGTCAAGAGATCTCATCTAGATATTGACCAATCAAAGTACTTGTCCCGCCTGCTTCATTTGAATGCAGTTCAATAGTGAACATGTTGGTGTATGAGTCATTTTAGAGACAACAATGGTCACATATTTCATTTTACATGTTGTCTAGTAAGGGCCAAATGTCCACTAGTGACACCAGTTAAGCTTTTTCCTGGCCTTACTCGCTGACTTGTCAGATTCTCAAATGCTCACTAGCTCTTGTACATAATCCCTTTTCTATATTCCTACTAAATACGACATAGTTATATCTGTATATTTATGGAACCTGTGCGGGTCAGATGTGTCGACATTTCGTTCTGTATACATGTGTACAAGAATGACAATAAAGTATATCTGAATCTGAATCTGAATCTAGCTCACTAGTAAGGCATAACATGTCCACTAGTCACACTGGTTGAGATCTTGCCAACCTTACTAGCTGACTAGTGAGGTTCAAAATGTGAACTAGTTTCCTAGTAAATGCAAAGATAGCCACTGGTTAGTCTAATTTTTACCCCACTCGTTAACTTGTGAAACACATGTTTTCATTCTAGTGAACTAGTTGAGTCCACAATGAATCACTCGTTAACGAGTGACACTGGTGTTTATTTAACTAGCTAACAAGTAGAAGGAATTTTGTCTCACTTGTCAGACACAGAAAAGAACTTGTGCAAGATTTGACTGAACATGTTTGAATTTTATCCTACATGTTGGCCTTTTATTTTTACTTGTTAAAGGTTATGCATCACGAGTGATGCATTGTGCACAACAAATATCTAACGTGGGGATTTTTGGTATACTAGCTAATGTTTTTGCATACTAGCTGGCATTTATATCATACTAGTTAACCAAAATTGCTTACTAGTGGATATGTGTGCACAACTTGTGAACTTGTAACGCGTTGTAACTGGGAAACAAATCAACTTCTCAAATTTGATGATTTCACAAGTTAACTTGTGTGCACATGTCACCTAGTGCGCAATTTTGTCATCCACTTGTGAACTAGTTATGTGAAAATAATTGTCACTTGTTTGCTCGTGACTCACTTTGAACCCAAATACTTTACTAGTTAGAATACATGAGCTTTACAAGTTAACAAGAGAGGTCAAAATGAGCACAACTAGTGTAACTAGTGGATATCTCAGCATGTACTAGTTTACTAGTTAATATTTTGAGCCTTTCTAGTTAACTTGGAAGGCCAAAATAGATTGCAAGCCTTTAAGTAGTTTGGCTTCATTCATTCACTCGTCAACATGTAGCCCATGAGAGGCAGCTGCTAGTTAACTAGCTGCAGTTCCCCAGGAACACTTGTCAACTTGTATAAAACATGTGCAAATAAAGTGGGTGGGACAATGACAAAATCTGAATTCTGATTCGTGTATTTAACTGTAGAGCCAATAGGAATCCTGGATGCACACATCTGCCCCACCTTCTCATTAGTTTTTTGTGTAACTAGTTGACGAGTGAGCAGTTTGGCATCCACTAGTTCTACTAGTAAACATTTTGGACCTCACTAGTTGAACTTTCCATCCATCTTCTATACCGCTTCTCCTCACTAGGGTCGCGGGGGGTGCTGGAGCCTATCCCAGCTATCTTGGGGCAGTAGGCGGGGGACACCCTGAACTGGTTGCCAGCCAATTGCAGGGCACACAGAGACGAACAACCATCCGCGCTCACACTCATTCATACCTAGGGGCAATTTCGAGTGTTCAATCGGCCTGCCATGCATGTTTTTGGAATGTGGGAGGAAACCGGAGTACCCAGAGGAAACCCACGCAAGCACGGGGAGAACATGCAAACTCCACACAGGATGGCCGGAGCCGGGATCGAACCCGCGCCCGATGCTGTCTCTCACTGTGAGGCAATCGTGCTAACCAGTCGGCCTCCGTGCCGCCAACTAGTTGAACTAGTTCAGTCAAAATTTCTCACTAGTGTAATTTGTGGAAATTTGGGGCATCACTAGTTGACAAGTAACATTTTTGAAAGTTACTAGTGAAATATTAAGGCTTAAAGGGCTTTCACAAGTCGACTAGGAAGTATTCTAGCCATTACAAGTTAACTATTGGGTATTTTCGCTCTCACTAGTTAACTAGTGTAGGAAATCATATGTCACTAGTTAACATGTTGGAATAATCCACGTTTTACTATTTAACATGTTGCTGAAAATGAGTCACTTGTCAGAGTTTCTGTGCAACTACTACAACAACAAAGGGCATCACTAGTGTGGCTGAATGTATAACTAGTGCTGGAAAAGACCGCACTAGTGAAATACGCAAATGTCTGATATCAAGGATATGGATTAAATGCTCAAAGGTCTTGCCAGATGCGCTAGCTAGCATGCGCGGATCAGGTGAAGTACGCACATGTGCACAAAACTGTGCAGGGCCATCGAGGTTAATTGACTCTCACCCGACTGCGCCAGTACAAAGTTCATAAATAAATAAGACCAATACGTACTTGAACTTAATAATTTGTGTTTTATGCACTAAAATTGATCAACAGCCATTGTCAGGTAGAATTCATTCCATAAGGAATTGCTTCAACAAGATATAAAAACCAGAAAATGTAAAATGTTAAATAATCAGTTCAAATTTTATACTGGGAAAAAACATGGAGTTTACCCCCCACTATTGGTTATTCTTTGGCATTTATTTTCTGCACTGATTTCATTTGGCAAAAACAAATGTTCAGCAAACCGACAAGTAAAAGGCAACATTTAAAAATAAAACGGCAATAACCTTGAACGATTTCCCCAAACAACTTAATGTTGTGATGCATATTTTTAACGATAGAAAGTCGTTCTTTACAAAGCAAATGAGAGTAAGACGTGTACAAACCTGCTTTGAGTAGCACAACACGAGGCTGGTTGCAAACTTCGTCCAGCAGTTGATGATGTTGCTCGTTCTCTTCTTTTATTCCACAAAGTTCCTCTTTGTGCTTGGGTGTCGTTCTTGCACACATTTTCAAACGCCAATCTCAACAAATCCGCACTTGATCTCTGCTTGGCGATAACTCGTGAGCTTCTCTTTGTTCGACGAGACGAATGAAAGATGGCGTCTTTTTTTTCAAGTAGTGCTGAATGGATCTCCTGCGTGAAGACTGCAGTTTGTTCAGCACTCAAGCGGAAGAATAGGACACACCCCGCTGTGATATGATTGGCTGCTGACTTTGTGGAGCACTGTCACGAACTCACCGACAGATGTCGCCATTTGCGATGCAAATAATTGTTGTCTCCTTCCAAACAAAGGAAAAACGTAAGATTCAAACCGTATGCACATTACACAAATATGAACTTGAATTGAATTGAATTTTACTTTTGTTGCTGGTTTTGTTAAAACATCTGCCACCATGTCGTCGGTTGGACAGTCTTCCAAATGTATTTCCCTATTATTAACAGTTGACGTGATAAACTGATACTTTATGTCAACATGTTTGTGTCAAGTTATGGAGTAGGTTGAAGAGGACCCAAAAGCAGGGAAGCAAGGAGAGGGAAACTTAATGGGTATTTAATAAACAAAACAAAAGGCAAACAAGGAACTTGGAAAAACTAAAATATTGTAACGTTGTATAATAAATCAGGCCGATTTGTCCATCAGCGAACACTTTTATTTTTAAGCCAGAAACGGCTGCTGTTGGCCGCAACCACGCCGATCAGAAAACTAAAACAACAACGACAACAACATAACATTCACTCCCGTCGCTTCCCCGCTGCCTTCACAGCCTCCCCAGAAAAGAGGAAAACACAGAACGCTTGAACTATTTACAAAGTCGCTCCACTGCCCTCCCCTTTATCAACTGCCAGTTCCTCAAGCTCCTACTCCGGCGGTGCACGTTCTGTGCCCCCCCCCTGAGTTGCCCAGGATCATTTATACATTTCAACAAACAAAGCAAAGACATCCTACTACTCTCCTATTTGCTATGTGTCATCTGCAGCTAACTTTAGCTTTCTCTTATTGGTTGTCTTCCCCGCAGGATGGCGTGTCGGCTCTTCCCATGTGCGCGCCAAGGCAGTTGTTTGTGCTCAACTGCCAATGAGCCACTGGATCTGTTATTCTGCTTTTGCGGTCACCATTTTACCTATCTCACACAACAGCGCCTTGATGTCTGGAACATTCTGCGTCAGCACACCCAGTTCTCAGAAGTGCGGCTCGTCCTGTACAAAACATCTGCCACCTATGCATTTCACACAGCCTGATCTGACCTTTTATTGTACATTGAATTAAAGGCCAGTCAATAAAAATCTCTCTTGCATTAAACTGAATACATTTAACTTGTAGTCAATCGTATAAAATCCTTTATAGTCAAATGTATCAAATCCTTTACTATGCTGGCAGTTTACCAGGAAGCCACAAAACAGATGCACGTCTTTAACCGTGTTTGACAGGAAACCATTTAGCTCGCATTTAACAGAAGTGTGACCCAAACGTGTTGTAAGCTGAAACCGTTCGAACAACAGGAAGCGTGTGGACGGGTGTGATAAAGTCAAAGTGTTCATGTTTTTCCATTCTTTGAGTTTACATATTAAAATTGCTTTTGTTACAGGCCCCAGATTGGCAGGCGTGTTGACAGATAATAATCCTGCAAATGCAGGAAAAATGATGAGAACGGAGATCAGTTGTTGCTTTTTCAACGGATCTTGTCAGAATCGCGAACTCATAGAAACTACGACACAACGCCACTTTACTGCAGCCTGTTGTGAAGATACAATCACATCGCTGGTACTGTGCTGTTCCTTTACTGCCCTCTGCTGTCGAAACACGCACACTTTTCAAATCAACCTGGAAAATGGATTTCCCTTCACCACATCAACCATCCCAAATGAACCAAACTGTGACCACATATTTCGTGGGTCACACTTTGCCGTGCTTCAATAAAACGCCGCACAGGAGTGGGAAAGCTTTTCTCTGGACCTTCTCACTGAGAGGTTTGGCGGACCGCTCCTCGCAAGTGACAAAGACAATCTTGGCTGGTAGATTGTTGTACAGTCAGAAGGCTTGTCCAGTTGTTTTGCAGAAACTTCTCTGACAGTTCCCAAATACGAACTTGAAAAACGTATTCAACTTAACTGCCGTTGAGAGAAACTGAGACGATTTGCGTTTCTCTGTCTGGTTCTTTTTATAGTTCAACTTCTAGTTCAGTTTTTCACCTTTTTACACAGCATAATGAAGGCCAGTTGAGCAAGTGGAACAAGTGATTTTATTGATGATTGTGGAAGGCAACGATTTCATAAGCACCATTTCTTCTCACACCTTTTCCATTAAGTACGATTAAAAAGACAACTGAAAAGCATAATGTTAAAAAATGTTGTTCCAGGCAAAGGCAATTTTATTCATAATGTTTGATGTAAACACCAAAACAAATCATCATCACTCAGACACATTGCTTCTTCTGACACTGATCACATTGGATTAGTGTCAATAAAAGAGGTTTGCAAAATTAAATTTATATTTTATTCAAAATCACATTTACATCTTACCACAAAGAGTCGGTTCTTTCATTTTTTTAATCTTCAAGGATCGCTGCAATTCTCACCAGCACAATCGTGTCTCTCAGCACTACGTTTAGTGAAGAATTTTTTAGCGCAAACGCTGCAACTGAATGGCTTGTCTCCACTGTGCGTTCTTGTGTGGCTTGTTAACTGTGAATTTTGAGAGAAACCCTTGCCACAAACTGAGCAGGAAAAAGGTTTTACTACAGTGTGCTTTCTTGTGTGGCTTGTTAAACTTGACTTTATAGAAAAGCTTTCACCACAAACTGAGCAGGAAAAAGGTTTTTCACCACGGTGTGTTCTTGAGTGCGCTGTTAATTGTGACTTTAGAGAGAAACTCTTGCCACAAACTGAGCAGGAAAAAGGTTTTTCACCACTGTGTGTTCTTGTGTGGATTGTTAACGTTGACTTACGGAGGAAGCTTTTGCCACAAACTGAGCAGGAAAAAGGTTTTACTACAGTGTGCTTTCTTGTGTGGCTTGTTAAACTTGACTTTATAGAAAAGCTTTCACCACAAACTGAGCAGGAAAAAGGTTTTTCACCACGGTGTGTTCTTGAGTGCGCTGTTAATTGTGACTTTAGAGAGAAACTCTTGCCACAAACTGAGCAGGAAAAAGGGTTTTCACCACTGTGTGTTCTTGTGTGGATTGTTAACGTTGACTTACGGAGGAAGCTTTTGCCACAAACTGAGCAGGAAAAAGGCTTTTCTCCAGAGTGTGTTCTTCTATGTTTTGTTAAATTTGACTTTTGAGAGAAACTCTTGCCACAAACTGAGCAGGAAAAAGGCTTTTCTCCACTGTGCGTTCTTGTGTGATATTTTAAAGTTGACTTTACAGAAAAGCTTTTGCCACAAACTGAGCAGGAAAAAGGTTTTTCTCCAGTGTGTGTTCTTCTATGTTTTGTTAAATTTGACTTTTGAGAGAAACTCTTGCCACAAACTGAGCAGGAAAAAGGCTTTTCTCCACTGTGTGTTCTTGTGTGTCTTGTTACCTGAGACTTCTCAGAGAAGAATTTTCCACAAACCGAGCAAGCAAAAGGTGTTTCACCACTGTGTGTTTTTGTGTGACATGTTAAAATTGACTTTCGAGAGAAACGCTTGTCACAAACTGAGAAGGAAAAAGGGTTTTCTCCAGTGTGTGTTCTTGTGTGCCTTTTTACATTTGACTGATTAACAAAACTCATGCCACAAACTAAGCAGGAAAAAGGTTTTTCACCACTGTGTGTTCTTGTGTGAATTATTAAATTAGACCTTTGAGAGAAACTCTTGCCACAAACTGAGCAGGAAAAAGGTTTTTCACCACTGTGTGTTCTTGTGTGAATTATTAAATTAGACCTTTGAGAGAAACTCTTGCCACAAACTGAGCAGGAAAAAGGTTTTTCACCACTGTGTGTTCTTGTGTGGCTTGTTAAATGTGACTTTACAGAAAAGCTTTTGCCACAAATTGAGCAGGAAAAAGGTTTTTCTCCAGTATGTGTTCTTATGTGCTGTTTTAAAGAGAATTTTGAAGTTAATGATTTCCCACAGTGAGTACATACCCAACTGTCAGTGTGACATGCCCTTTCACCTTTGGCTTGCCCATCATCAGCATCATCATCATTCGTATCATTATCATGAGCGTCTGATAATGTGTCCTCATTATGTGCTTGTGATGGCGCCCAGTGGTCTTCGTCATCTTCTGTTGTCACGTGATGACTTGAACTGCTGCTTGTAGGCTCCGCCCCTCTGTTGTCCTCACTCTCATCCTTGTTTTCATCTTCAGTCTTTATAGGGACAACGTTCAGTGGTGACTTGTTGATCTCCTCTTCTTCCTCCTCCTTTTTGATGTGAGTCCAGTCTGGCTTCTCTTTCACAGAACAGAGATCATATTCACTGACGTCTGCAGGACACAGAAAGACAAATTTGGTTTGGTCAAGTCAAAGCTCATGCGGCGACTTTGTCCTATTTTCTACAGTGCTACCTTGACTTGAGCCTGCTGCACACAGATTAATGCGTGCGACCCCGATTTGGACCGGACCATGGGGACATTT